>NC_089840.1:43186431-43490084 GCF_035609145.1 Eleutherodactylus coqui
TGCATAGCGCGGCCGGCCCGGGATCATGTAAGCCGCCCACCTATGACGCCAGCCAACCCGCTGCTATCATTGCAACGGGGCGTGCTGGACGTCAATGAAACGCAAAGGGGGGTCCGCCCCCCGTCATGGACCGCACCGCTACGTGGGTACGGGGTGACGTCATGACGTATGGCGTCCGGCGTCATAACGTCAGGACGTACATTCCCAGAGGATGCATACGGGCCTCAGCAGTGTAAGGAGTCCTAATCTGCGTTGTGAGACGTCACGACGCCGCATGTGCCGATGTCATGACGCTTGTTGCTTCATGTGGGCGTGTTGTAAATATGGAATTTTCTCCCGGACCGGTATTTGCACGATGTCTTTTTCTATTTCCCATGACCCTTTATATTTAATGGACTAGGTGGTTTGTCATGATGTATCCCTCACTATAAGGGACATCCGGACTAGTGACAATGGGTGTATCCGTGACCCTAAAACGAGGGGGGGTCACGGGTGCCGCAAAATAACAGTGCATTGCTCAGGGGGCTTGTTGATAGACACAAGAACACATGCTCATTAAAGTCATTTTGAAAGACATCTTGTGTACAGTGTCAGTTGTATTTAGTGGTCCTTACATATATACAATAATGTATGTTGGGATGCTTGTTTGATTTTACGTTTGTGACCCAAGAGGATTTCAGGTAAGTAGAATAAACGATTGATGTAGATAAGAAGTGTCTATAAATGATAAATTACTCCCTGTAAAATTACTCGGGATAAATTGTGGACCATCACGTGTGGTCTCACTTACTTATATTACATGACGATCTTGGATGACAGTTATCCAGGACTACAATTATCAGACTAGAAAGACCCGATATATCTCAAATGAAGCAATTGAATGAAAGGATTTCATTTAGACCGACTGGTTGTACCGTTTCACACCGAAAAATCCAATTGGCCTCTTTGCGAAGCAGCAGGCTGTCAAGATTGCCGCCCCTGCCGTCCGATCTTATTCTTTCAATTCCTTGAATGCTAAGCAATTGGCGTTTCCGTTATGCTGTTCCCAAACATGTGATGCTACGGAGGTGATCTCTTTCCTCTCTATATTGCCAATATGGCCCAGTATTCTCCGTCGCAGTTGCTGTCGCGTTTTGCCAATATATTGTTTTTTACAACTACATGTAATCAAATAGACTACATGTGTAGATAGGCAATTTATGAAATCGCGTATTTCATATTTCTTGCCTGTGGCATTTGCGGTAAAGGAATTGCCTTTAAGTATGTATTTGCACGCCAGGCACTTGGAGCATTTGAAGGTTCCAGTTGGTATCGCACGAGAGAGCCAGTTCTTGTTGGGGATTGTTGGTTTGAGATAACTTTTAACCACGTGGTCGCGAATATTGCGGCCACGTCTGTAAGTGATTTTGGGGAAATCAGGAATATATTGTTTAATGTCGGCATCTTTTTGAAGGATTTCCAATACGATTTGAGGACATTGAAAACCTCTTGATGGCCCGTATCGTAAGTACCGATGATCCTCATTTCGTTTTTGTTGTCTGCCCGTTGTTTTGGGATGAGGAGAGAGCTCCTATCACATGTGCGAGCATGTTGTTCAGCTGCATTTAAGATTTCGACGGGGGTATTTGCGTTGCTGAAACCTCTTTTGAAGTTTATCACATTCTTTATTGAAACAATTGTCGTCAGAACAATTGCGTCTCGCCCTTAAGAACTGGCCCTTAGGGATGCCTCGTCGTAGTGGAAAAGGATGATAGCTGTCCCAGGCTAAGAGGCTATTAGTGGCAGTTTCTTTACGGTACAGATCACTAGTGAGTTTGCCGTCAGTTTCAATTTTGATGCTGATGTCCAAAAATGTCATTTTGTTTTCATCTATCGCGGCTGTGAAACGTAAATTTAAATCATTGTCGTTAAGCCAGATCACGAACTCATCAAAAAGCCGTTTGGTGCCGGTCCACAATATTAAGATATCATCGATGTATCTAATCCATGTAAGGATGTGTGTGGACCACGGCATATCACTGGAAAACACAATTTTCTCTTCCCACCAGCCCAGGAGCAAGTTGGCATAAGTGGGGGCACACGAGGTCCCCATAGCGGTGCCCCTGAGCTGGTGGAAAAATTTCCTATTAAAGAGAAAATAATTGTGTGTTAGGATGAACCCCAATAGTTGCAGGACAAATTCACTGTGTTCTTGTAAGTGCCGACCTCTTTGTGTTAGAAAATGTGAAATAGCTCTCAACCCTATGTCATGGGGGATAGAGCTATAGAGGGCCTCGACATCGAGGCTTGCTATCATTGTTTCAGGGCCCACCACTATCCCCTCTATCTGACGAAGGACATCCATGGTGTCCTGCGCGAACGAGGGGAGAGACGACACGAATGGTCTGAGGACCTTGTCCAGATATCTACTGGCATTCTGTGTTAGATTATCGATGCCAGACACGATAGGTCGTCCTTTTAAGGGCCTCGTCCCCTTATGTATTTTTGGCAAGGTGTAAAAAGTAGCCAGTCTCGGTGAGTCAGTGGTCATGAATTTCAACTCCCGTTCGCTGATGAGTTTAGATTCCTTAGCAGTCGAGAGGATTTGATCTAATCTATGCTTGAATTTGTCCGTAGGATCTTCTTCCAGGACGGCATATGTGGTTGTATCGTCAAGAATGTCAGTGCACATTCTGATGTAGCTGTCCCGGTCCATTATAACCACATTGCCGCCTTTATCGGACGGTTTGATGATAATTCCCTCATTTCCTTCTAAGGCTTTCAGGGCCATTTTCTCATTTTGCGATACCAACTGGAACCTTCAAATGCTCCAAGTGCCTGGCGTGCAAATACATACTTAAAGGCAATTCCTTTACCGCAAATGCCACAGGCAAGAAATATGAAATACGCGATTTCATAAATTGCCTATCTACACATGTAGTCTATTTGATTACATGTAGTTGTAAAAAACAATATATTGGCAAAACGCGACAGCAACTGCGACGGAGAATACTGGGCCATATTGGCAATATAGAGAGGAAAGAGATCACCTCCGTAGCATCACATGTTTGGGAACAGCATAACGGAAACGCCAATTGCTTAGCATTCCAAGGAATTGAAAGAATAAGATCGGACGGCAGGGGCGGCAATCTTGACAGCCTGCTGCTTCGCAAAGAGGCCAATTGGATTTTTCGGTGTGAAACGGTACAACCAGTCGGTCTAAATGAAATCCTTTCATTCAATTGCTTCATTTGAGATATATCGGGTCTTTCTAGTCTGATAATTGTAGTCCTGGATAACTGTCATCCAAGATCGTCATGTAATATAAGTACGTGAGACCACACGTGATGGTCCACAATTTATCCCGAGTAATTTTACAGGGAGTAATTTATCATTTATAGACACTTCTTATCTACATCAATCGTTTATTCTACTTACCTGAAATCCTCTTGGGTCACAAACGTAAAATCAAACAAGCATCCCAACATACATTATTGTATATATGTAAGGACCACTAAATACAACTGACACTGTACACAAGATGTCTTTCAAAATGACTTTAATGAGCATGTGTTCTTGTGTCTATCAACAAGCCCCCTGAGCAATGCACTGTTATTTTGCGGCACCCGTGACCCCCCCTCGTTTTAGGGTCACGGATACACCCATTGTCACTAGTCCGGATGTCCCTTATAGTGAGGGATACATCATGACAAACCACCTAGTCCATTAAATATAAAGGGTCATGGGAAATAGAAAAAGACATCGTGCAAATACCGGTCCGGGAGAAAATTCCATATTTACAACACGCCCACATGAAGCAACAAGCGTCATGACATCGGCACATGCGGCGTCGTGACGTCTCACAACGCAGATTAGGACTCCTTACACTGCTGAGGCCCGTATGCATCCTCTGGGAATGTACGTCCTGACGTTATGACGCCGGACGCCATACGTCATGACGTCACCCCGTACCCACGTAGCGGTGCGGTCCATGACGGGGGGCGGACCCCCCTTTGCGTTTCATTGACGTCCAGCACGCCCCGTTGCAATGATAGCAGCGGGTTGGCTGGCGTCATAGGTGGGCGGCTTACATGATCCCGGGCCGGCCGCGCTATGCGCTCCGACTCGAGCCACGACGGCACGATGATCGGATGTGGCAGTTGCGGGGCTGACATGTCCCTCGGCCTGCCGCCCTCCCTCTCTCCTCTCTCCCCTTGCGGCAGACGACCCCAAGTCTATGGTGCATGCCACGGGGCCGACACGCCCCCTGGCATATAGCCCGACTCCTATTGGCCGTTTGACACCGGGGAGGCGTGGCTGTAACGACGGGCCCTCTTTGACCCCTCCCATGGTCCGACTAATATGTATACACACTGTATCGATCGTGCCCTTACCGGACGATCGCATATACAAGTCACTATCCTCCATACACACTATACTATTTGGACCCTACATCCGGAACCAGACCTGAGTGTTAGTTCTCATTAATAAACTATCCCCCTTTCCCCATGTAAACAATAAGGTGTATCCCACCCTGATAGGTTAATAGGTCAGGCTACACGCCCCTGGAGGATGGACTTGGACAATATAAGGCAAGCACTGAGCATACAGAGCTCATTCCCTAGCCTACCATCCGGGCTACGGACACCAGCTTTGTTATTTTTTCTTGTATCCATCCTTCTCTTCTGTCAATTTTGACACTTTGGGCAAAGAAACTCGGGCGGGTATCTTTAGACTTTTCCTATACAAAAGAGCCAGAAAATTGACTAGCTCACCTTCACATTTGTAATAGGAAAAGCAGACTTGAATTGGGGGAATACCACAAAGGAGCGAGGTGTGTGCATCTCCCTCTTTGGGAAGCGCATACCCCGAGAGAAACGGAGACAAACACCTCTATAGCACTGGCACGACGCCCCACTACGCATATTGCATGGGACGCCGACCAATTGGGTGACTAATCTTAAAACGGAGACTTGCCACATACTCTACTCACTCCAACAAGCATCTTCATGTTCATGTGAGGATTTGAGTTTTGAGGCTTTATTCATCCCGTTTCTTTAAAAGAATCGCACGAGATACAATTGTACTCAATGTCACTTTTGGACGTTGAGGTGAGACATCTCTGATATCCTACATCGTGTCTTACTAAATACGAGACACTTAGCGATTCAGGACCTCACTCCAAGTGGTAATTACCCCTCATTATCTCTGCTGTAACAGCTGGTCCTCCAAAGATTGGGACATTAGTTTCTTTACGAACTGGTCTATTTAGACCCTCCAATATCGTTAGCAATATCTAATCTCAACTCATACTGCTCCTGATGATCCACTCAAATTTGAGCGGTGAAACGCGTCGAGCAAAAAATTGAGCAACAAACCTCTGGGTAGTAAACCATTGAGAAATTCAATACGTAAAGGGATCTTGGATTCCTGGGGTTGAGTATGTTTTAAATACGACCCCTATCAATAGAAGGGAGGTTGCATTCTATCTTTGGGAGGCTCACTCACTGGCAACTTTGCAATATATCTTACATCCTCAGAATCTTTGAGAGATGTCTCCCTTGGCATAGATCAAATCTCGTCCCCCTATTCTTGAGTCAGACGAGTATTCTGCTCATCTCTCTATTTTGAGTTAGACGAGTATTCCTAACCCTCCTCTCTTGTAACGAATGTGAAGAAACACACATCTGAGTCACTACAATTGAATTTGACGTGTGGGTTACACAATAAGGAGAAATAATAACCGGAGACATTCCATCTATATATCCGGTGCGCGAATCTATCCATTTAACTATAAAACAGGACCTACGGCCATTGCGAGCCAAAATTTCTCTGACACCCACACGTATAAGAGTGTGAATAAACACTTACCTTGAGTGACTACCTATGGTGTGGGTGGATGGTCCACACCACGTCCTTTAAATCACTTTTGTTTTGTTTTATGTGTTGTGCCCCTATGTGTATATTTTAATCGTTTGAATAAAAATAAACCTTTTACTCTTAGTCACCACTGTGATAGGGCAATTCTAGTTAAATTTGGAGACTTCCACTCTGCCTCTTCTGTGAATCCCTGTTGGCTGCGCGTTCGAATGGCAGGATTCTTATCACAAAACATTAGCACGACTCAATGGATGACAGATGCAGATACAGTTTTTTCAGAAACAGATTATACATCGAACCCTAATAATCACTCAATTCAGGCTACTTTCAAAGAATTGACTCGCACGTACCGAGAATACGTTAGGGGCTGGTGGGAAATCAAGGGTCTCTCTAAATACGAAGAACACAGAATCGTACCTAGGGGGCTAAGAAATAACATACTTCCTCCCCCGAGGTGCAGGAATCCCGACTTCCTTAAAAAGTGGGAAACCGAGGTCACTGAGTCCTCTCTACGACTTATTAAACTCCTAATTGAGGAAGAACAAACAACCCTCATCAGGAGTAAAAAGTCACTAGAGGAACTCATTGAGAGATCAAGAAAGTTCTCGTCAGACTCTGAATACTTGACTCTTGAAAAGAGTCTTCAGGAGAATATTGCCAAATACACCCAGAATATTAAAGATAGAAAACACACATTATTCACGCGAGATCTGACTGATTTCCGCGAAAATCGAGCATATAATAGTAGTGGTAGACTATCGGGTGCTGAGCTAAGCTCTTCGGAAACTGATCAATCAGATAGTGAGAAATCTAGGTCACAACGGAGACAACGACCACCCCGAGTTGGACGTGGTCCAGGGAGACAGAGAGGCCAAGGACGCACACGGCCTCAGTTCCAACATCCCTCGGAATCTCCAATATCACAATATTTTTTGAGGGATCGCCGGAATCCCCTAGACAACTATTGATGGCACCCGATAGACCTGATGAATCTGCTAACGACAAAATGCAGATCATCAATCTATCGAAACACACACTTTCTTGCCATGAGATCCGGGTCTTGGAGAGGGGGCTGTCCTTTGTCCCGACGACCCGCTATGAGCCGTTCGTCTGGACAAAGGACATCTCCCTCTTCATGCGCAAGCTCAGATGGAAGAAACACCATGTGATCCAGGATCGGAAAATGGCTAATGAACTGGGTGTATTGATTTCTGACATTCCCGCAATTAGGGACCTCCAAAGTTTGGAGGAAGATCTGGCCGGACCAATCATATACACTGATTGCAAACCTACAAACAGGTCCCACCCTCCTACAATGAGTTCTCCTGAATTGGACATTTTTGAGACTTTAGTACTAAGAGATCTCAAAAAGATCCAAAGTAATAACATAAGAAAATACAATATGACCCAAAATGAGAAAATGGCCCTGAAAGCCTTAGAAGGAAATGAGGGAATTATCATCAAACCGTCCGATAAAGGCGGCAATGTGGTTATAATGGACCGGGACAGCTACATCAGAATGTGCACTGACATTCTTGACGATACAACCACATATGCCGTCCTGGAAGAAGATCCTACGGACAAATTCAAGCATAGATTAGATCAAATCCTCTCGACTGCTAAGGAATCTAAACTCATCAGCGAACGGGAGTTGAAATTCATGACCACTGACTCACCGAGACTGGCTACTTTTTACACCTTGCCAAAAATACATAAGGGGACGAGGCCCTTAAAAGGACGACCTATCGTGTCTGGCATCGATAATCTAACACAGAATGCCAGTAGATATCTGGACAAGGTCCTCAGACCATTCGTGTCGTCTCTCCCCTCGTTCGCGCAGGACACCATGGATGTCCTTCGTCAGATAGAGGGGATAGTGGTGGGCCCTGAAACAATGATAGCAAGCCTCGATGTCGAGGCCCTCTATAGCTCTATCCCCCATGACATAGGGTTGAGAGCTATTTCACATTTTCTAACACAAAGAGGTCGGCACTTACAAGAACACAGTGAATTTGTCCTGCAACTATTGGGGTTCATCCTAACACACAATTATTTTCTCTTTAATAGGAAATTTTTCCACCAGCTCAGGGGCACCGCTATGGGGACCTCGTGTGCCCCCACTTATGCCAACTTGCTCCTGGGCTGGTGGGAAGAGAAAATTGTGTTTTCCAGTGATATGCCGTGGTCCACACACATCCTTACATGGATTAGATACATCGATGATATCTTAATATTGTGGACCGGCACCAAACGGCTTTTTGATGAGTTCGTGATCTGGCTTAACGACAATGATTTAAATTTACGTTTCACAGCCGCGATAGATGAAAACAAAATGACATTTTTGGACATCAGCATCAAAATTGAAACTGACGGCAAACTCACTAGTGATCTGTACCGTAAAGAAACTGCCACTAATAGCCTCTTAGCCTGGGACAGCTATCATCCTTTTCCACTACGACGAGGCATCCCTAAGGGCCAGTTCTTAAGGGCGAGACGCAATTGTTCTGACGACAATTGTTTCAATAAAGAATGTGATAAACTTCAAAAGAGGTTTCAGCAACGCAAATACCCCGTCGAAATCTTAAATGCAGCTGAACAACATGCTCGCACATGTGATAGGAGCTCTCTCCTCATCCCAAAACAACGGGCAGACAACAAAAACGAAATGAGGATCATCGGTACTTACGATACGGGCCATCAAGAGGTTTTCAATGTCCTCAAATCGTATTGGGAAATCCTTCAAAAAGATGCCGACATTAAACAATATATTCCTGATTTCCCCAAAATCACTTACAGACGTGGCCGCAATATTCGCGACCACGTGGTTAAAAGTTATCTCAAACCAACAATCCCCAACAAGAACTGGCTCTCTCGTGCGATACCAACTGGAACCTTCAAATGCTCCAAGTGCCTGGCGTGCAAATACATACTTAAAGGCAATTCCTTTACCGCAAATGCCACAGGCAAGAAATATGAAATACGCGATTTCATAAATTGCCTATCTACACATGTAGTCTATTTGATTACATGTAGTTGTAAAAAACAATATATTGGCAAAACGCGACAGCAACTGCGACGGAGAATACTGGGCCATATTGGCAATATAGAGAGGAAAGAGATCACCTCCGTAGCATCACATGTTTGGGAACAGCATAACGGAAACGCCAATTGCTTAGCATTCCAAGGAATTGAAAGAATAAGATCGGACGGCAGGGGCGGCAATCTTGACAGCCTGCTGCTTCGCAAAGAGGCCAATTGGATTTTTCGGTGTGAAACGGTACAACCAGTCGGTCTAAATGAAATCCTTTCATTCAATTGCTTCATTTGAGATATATCGGGTCTTTCTAGTCTGATAATTGTAGTCCTGGATAACTGTCATCCAAGATCGTCATGTAATATAAGTACGTGAGACCACACGTGATGGTCCACAATTTATCCCGAGTAATTTTACAGGGAGTAATTTATCATTTATAGACACTTCTTATCTACATCAATCGTTTATTCTACTTACCTGAAATCCTCTTGGGTCACAAACGTAAAATCAAACAAGCATCCCAACATACATTATTGTATATATGTAAGGACCACTAAATACAACTGACACTGTACACAAGATGTCTTTCAAAATGACTTTAATGAGCATGTGTTCTTGTGTCTATCAACAAGCCCCCTGAGCAATGCACTGTTATTTTGCGGCACCCGTGACCCCCCCTCGTTTTAGGGTCACGGATACACCCATTGTCACTAGTCCGGATGTCCCTTATAGTGAGGGATACATCATGACAAACCACCTAGTCCATTAAATATAAAGGGTCATGGGAAATAGAAAAAGACATCGTGCAAATACCGGTCCGGGAGAAAATTCCATATTTACAACACGCCCACATGAAGCAACAAGCGTCATGACATCGGCACATGCGGCGTCGTGACGTCTCACAACGCAGATTAGGACTCCTTACACTGCTGAGGCCCGTATGCATCCTCTGGGAATGTACGTCCTGACGTTATGACGCCGGACGCCATACGTCATGACGTCACCCCGTACCCACGTAGCGGTGCGGTCCATGACGGGGGGCGGACCCCCCTTTGCGTTTCATTGACGTCCAGCACGCCCCGTTGCAATGATAGCAGCGGGTTGGCTGGCGTCATAGGTGGGCGGCTTACATGATCCCGGGCCGGCCGCGCTATGCGCTCCGACTCGAGCCACGACGGCACGATGATCGGATGTGGCAGTTGCGGGGCTGACATGTCCCTCGGCCTGCCGCCCTCCCTCTCTCCTCTCTCCCCTTGCGGCAGACGACCCCAAGTCTATGGTGCATGCCACGGGGCCGACACGCCCCCTGGCATATAGCCCGACTCCTATTGGCCGTTTGACACCGGGGAGGCGTGGCTGTAACGACGGGCCCTCTTTGACCCCTCCCATGGTCCGACTAATATGTATACACACTGTATCGATCGTGCCCTTACCGGACGATCGCATATACAAGTCACTATCCTCCATACACACTATACTATTTGGACCCTACATCCGGAACCAGACCTGAGTGTTAGTTCTCATTAATAAACTATCCCCCTTTCCCCATGTAAACAATAAGGTGTATCCCACCCTGATAGGTTAATAGGTCAGGCTACACGCCCCTGGAGGATGGACTTGGACAATATAAGGCAAGCACTGAGCATACAGAGCTCATTCCCTAGCCTACCATCCGGGCTACGGACACCAGCTTTGTTATTTTTTCTTGTATCCATCCTTCTCTTCTGTCAATTTTGACACTTTGGGCAAAGAAACTCGGGCGGGTATCTTTAGACTTTTCCTATACAAAAGAGCCAGAAAATTGACTAGCTCACCTTCACATTTGTAATAGGAAAAGCAGACTTGAATTGGGGGAATACCACAAAGGAGCGAGGTGTGTGCATCTCCCTCTTTGGGAAGCGCATACCCCGAGAGAAACGGAGACAAACACCTCTATAGCACTGGCACGACGCCCCACTACGCATATTGCATGGGACGCCGACCAATTGGGTGACTAATCTTAAAACGGAGACTTGCCACATACTCTACTCACTCCAACAAGCATCTTCATGTTCATGTGAGGATTTGAGTTTTGAGGCTTTATTCATCCCGTTTCTTTAAAAGAATCGCACGAGATACAATTGTACTCAATGTCACTTTTGGACGTTGAGGTGAGACATCTCTGATATCCTACATCGTGTCTTACTAAATACGAGACACTTAGCGATTCAGGACCTCACTCCAAGTGGTAATTACCCCTCATTATCTCTGCTGTAACAGCTGGTCCTCCAAAGATTGGGACATTAGTTTCTTTACGAACTGGTCTATTTAGACCCTCCAATATCGTTAGCAATATCTAATCTCAACTCATACTGCTCCTGATGATCCACTCAAATTTGAGCGGTGAAACGCGTCGAGCAAAAAATTGAGCAACAAACCTCTGGGTAGTAAACCATTGAGAAATTCAATACGTAAAGGGATCTTGGATTCCTGGGGTTGAGTATGTTTTAAATACGACCCCTATCAATAGAAGGGAGGTTGCATTCTATCTTTGGGAGGCTCACTCACTGGCAACTTTGCAATATATCTTACATCCTCAGAATCTTTGAGAGATGTCTCCCTTGGCATAGATCAAATCTCGTCCCCCTATTCTTGAGTCAGACGAGTATTCTGCTCATCTCTCTATTTTGAGTTAGACGAGTATTCCTAACCCTCCTCTCTTGTAACGAATGTGAAGAAACACACATCTGAGTCACTACAATTGAATTTGACGTGTGGGTTACACAATAAGGAGAAATAATAACCGGAGACATTCCATCTATATATCCGGTGCGCGAATCTATCCATTTAACTATAAAACAGGACCTACGGCCATTGCGAGCCAAAATTTCTCTGACACCCACACGTATAAGAGTGTGAATAAACACTTACCTTGAGTGACTACCTATGGTGTGGGTGGATGGTCCACACCACGTCCTTTAAATCACTTTTGTTTTGTTTTATGTGTTGTGCCCCTATGTGTATATTTTAATCGTTTGAATAAAAATAAACCTTTTACTCTTAGTCACCACTGTGATAGGGCAATTCTAGTTAAATTTGGAGACTTCCACTCTGCCTCTTCTGTGAATCCCCCCCCCAGACTTGAATATAACTACTATATCTGTTCAGAGGAGATATTGATTAATTTGTATAGGAAGCAGCTTTATTGTAGATACATTCTTGTACATAGAGGGCAGTATTATAGTAGTTATATTATTGTACATAGGGGGCAGTATTATAGTAGTTATATTCTTGTACATGGGAGGCAGTATTATAGTAGTTATATTCTTGTACATAGGAGGCAGTATTATAGTAGTTATATTCTTGTACATAGGGGGCAGTATTATAGTAGTTATATTCTTGTGCATAGGGGGCAGTATTATAGTAGTTATATTCTTGTACATAGGAGGCAGTATTATAGTAGTTATATTCTTGTACATAGGGGCAGTATTATAGCAGTTATATTATTGTACATAGGGGCAGTATTATAGTAGTTATATTCTTGTACATAGGGGGCTGTATTATAGAAATTATATTCTTGCACATAGAGGGCAGTATTATAGTAGTTATATTCCTGTACATAGGAGCAGTATTATAGTAGTTATATTCTTGTACATAGAGAGCAGTATTATAGTAGTTATATTCTTTTACATAGGGGACAGTATTATAGTAGCTATATTCTTGTACATAGGGGGCAGTATTATAGTAGTCATATTCTTGTACATAGAGGGCAGTATTATAGTAGTTATATTCTTGTACATAGAGGGTAGTACTATAGTAGTTATATTCTTGTACATAGGGGGCAGTATTATAGTAGTTATATTCTAGTACATAGGGGGCAGTATTATAGCAGTTATATTCTTGTACATAGGAGATAGTATTATAGTAGTTATATTCTTGTACATAGGGGCAGTATTATTGCAGTTATATTCCTGTATATAGGAGGCAGTATTATAGTAGCTATATTCTTGTACATAGGTGGCAGTATTATAGTAGCTATATTCTTGTACATAGAAGGCAGTATTAAAGTAGTTATATTCTTGTACACAGTGGCGGTATTATAGTAGTTATATTCTTTTACATAGGGAGCAGTATTATAGTAGTTATATTCCTGTACATAGTGGTCAGTATTATAGTAGTTATATTCTTGTACATAGGGAGCAGTATTATAGTAGTTATATTCTTGAACATAGGGGGCAGTATTATAGTACTTATATTCTTGTACATAGGGGGCAGTATTATAGTACTTATATTCTTGTACATAGGAGGGCAGTATTATAGTAGTTATATTCTTGTAAATAGGGGGCAGTATTATAGTAGATATATTCTTGTACATAGGAGGCAGTATTATAGTAGTTATGTTCTTGTGCATAGGGGGCAGTATTATAGTAGTTATATTCTTGTACATAGGGGGCAGTATTATAGTAGTTATATTCTTGCACATAGGGGCAGTATTATAGTAGTTATATTCTTGTACATAAGGGGCAGTATTATAGTAGTTATATTCTTTTGCAAAGAAAAAGCATCTTCAGATTTTAAGTATTTGCTTGACACTGGATGGATTCTTAAGTAATCTTTTTCTATGGTGGTATAATTGACATTAGCCTTTGTACAGTGGGGAATCACCCTATTGCCCTTACAATTCAAGTACTGAATAGCTTTCCTCCAGCTGCTTAAAGTCGCCTTCTGCCCTTTGTAACATCATGATTTTTGGATCTGGGTTACAAAGACTCGCTATCCTTCTCTTCTTCCTGGGGTTCTTTTTGCGTTTATAACTTTTAGATTAAAAAACATTTTTTTTTTTCTTACAAGAGATTTTACAACAACAACCACCATATTTTGCACAATGTTTTTCTTACAGAATCATGATATTATGGTCTTATTCCAATGCGTTTCCCATAAGAACACTGACTCAGTCACACACAGTGAGACAGCTGTCCAGCTATAATCTCCTACTGCCGAGATTTGAAAGAACTTAACTTCTTTAATGTTGATAAAAACGCAGCTCACAATGGGAACAAAGCCGTATGTTCCAGTAGAAGTAATCACATTCAAATCTCCCCAACAATACAATGGAGAACACCAGACTTGTTTCAGATATTTGCCCTGCATAATACCCACAGATTGTTCGTTGCCACTCTGTAAGCTGATTGGCCATACATAGGCCTTCCTGGTCCACAGTCCTACCAAACATTGAAAGATATTTGCATTGATTTCATTGCTCTCCCCTGCTGAAAAATGATAGAAATTACATTTATGAAAGAAGTATTTGTAGACCATGAAAGCCTCCTGTTGATATAATATATGTTCCCAGTATGGTATTCCATTGGATAACCTTCTTTGTGATGCAGACATCATCACACCGCCTGCTTCACAGGAGGAGAAAATTGAGAGGACAAGAAGTCAAGAGCTCCTTTGAACATCGAAGAGTCAAAATAATCATCTGTATTTGCGTCCTTAGAACGTGGATATAACTGTATCCCGAGGGACTTCAGGCAGGATCCCTCCTGTTCCCGAGTCCCTCAACCAACTTTTATTTTAACAACCAATTTGGGAGACCCCTTGAGAACTGGCGGGATCCCATCTTTGGAAGATGTGAAAGAGAAATATGTGGAATGGAGACACTGGCCTGTCTATTCCCATAGATTGCAGTGATGTCTTAATGGAACTAAGGTCTGTGATCTCCTTGAATTAGGACCATACAGGTCTGTAACACACAAGCTTACTGATTGTTTTGCTACTGATATTGCTATGTTCACATTTTTATTGGAACAAAATTATTTTTTAAGATACCTGGTGCCAGTCTTTTCTAATTTGGGTTGTTATTATCTCTGGAGATCATCAGGACACGCGTGTTACGTCTGTGAATGATTTATCTACATGGCCTACACAGGCATACATGTAAATGTCCTTAAAGGACCAATTATTACGTCCATGCAGGGCTTGTCTTACATGGCCTAGTCAGGTGTGAATATATAAGTCCTAAAACGACCAATATATAGAGACTATTACAAGCAAAGGTAAATATGAAAGCATAAAATAGCCACTAAGGAAACATAAATTCAGGGAATAATGGCCCAATTACATATTATCGCGAATGAAAATGCGTAATAATCATTACATCTAAATGCAAAGCCATTGCGCGCTATTCATTTACTTTTCATTTGTCGCTCTGCTTCAACCTGCATAAAAATCATCGCTGGTTCGCTCACTTCTTGCTGCGTCTAAACGCTCCCCGCTCCGTGTAATAACATGGAAAGTAAAGCAGTGAGAGAGAAGTTAGCGATTCACAGTGACTATCTGCCTGTCTAAACATTCTGCATGAGCGCAAACTAGCAATAACGTGAGCTCGTTGCCCCATGTAAACTGACTCTGACCTTGTTGACAAAGAAAACCCTACCTGTAAGTGGAGTGATCGCTCTGATGAAGGTGGCCCCCATCAGGAACCTGGGGCCACCCTGATTCTCATTAGATGATATCAGGGAATAGTGGCAAAGATGACACCCAATATAATACCACCGAGTACAGTGAACAGGATGTGACAACACTCCAGCATATAGGTAAAACAAGAGATAGACTTAACAGAAGTGCAGGAATAAACCAGGTGCTACCAACAAGACCGGAAATAACTTCAGACAGGAGACAGAGAAGACTTAGGAGTCAGACAGGAATCCGACTGAGATCAGATTGGGTTTAGACAAGACTCAGTATTCAAGCAGTAACAGTAGATGGGTTATCAGCAGCACACTCCTTAACAACTCAGTTGAGAGAGGTTATTCATACAGAGCCCCAGATCCTATGGACCAAATAGTCTGTAGTAGTCAATATATAGAGAAAAGGGAAGCAATAGATTGGTGCAAGTTTCTCAGTCCATCATCTTTATTCTTCTGCGACAAAAAAAATGCATTTTTCGACCCGATGTAGGTCTTTGACAAAGACCCACATTGGGTTGAAACGTTATGCATTTTTGTTGCAGATGAATAAAGATGATGCACTGAGAAACTTGTACCTATCTATTGCTTTCCTTTTCTCTATATATAAGACTCAGTATTCAGACATGGCAGACTGGGTTAAGACAAGACTCAGAAGTCGGACAGGACATCAGACTGGGTTCAAACAAGACTCAGAAGTGAGACATGACAGACTGGGTTTAGACAAGACTCTGGAGTAAGACATGACATCAGGCTGGGTTCAGAAAAGACTCAGAAGTCAGACATGACAGACTGGATTCAGACAAGACTCAGGAGTCAGACAGGGCATCAGATTGACTTCAGACAGAAAACAGACGGAGATATAACTAACATGCATGCTCAAACCAGACTAAAAAAAACTGGCACCCTCTGAAAGAAGGGAGCAGAATAAATGTGCACAGACAAAATGTGATTGACTAGCTGAGCTAATCCACCACACAGCCAACCAAATCAATCTAACACTTAGAAAGAAGTGCTCCTGTCAGTGCTTAGCACCACTATGACAGGGAGTACATGCCAAAAAGCCTTGACAACATGAAGTGGTGATCTAGCCAATTCCTTATCTACTCTATTTCCTTTGGAATCCTCATGTGTTGATGTAATGGAGGTCCAGTTTTCTTTGTTCAGTCCTGGCCACCACATTCAGTGCATACTTTAATGGGCATGTGGGCACTCTTGTGTTTTACCCTCTCCACTTTGGAAGGAGCTGATCACTGTTCCCATTTCTGATCACTTCCTATCTCTTTAAGCTGATCATACTATTCATTATTCAGATAAAGTATTTGCCACAACGCCTACACACGCATGTAAACCTGGATCAGTTGAGGATAAACGTCTGCCACATAATATCTTATATGCAATCAAACTACTACTATTATTAGCAAATTTAATTATCATTATTTTTTTATTTTCCTCTCTTTTGCACCTCACTGTGCTCAGATATCTGTCCATGTTTGATTGCAGATGGAGGTCCGTGTGGTTCTGCTTTTCAGATTTAATTAGGAATTTCTGTCTGTATTTTAAAACGCTGAAATCAAATGTTATAAACAGCGGAGGAGGTGCTGAGAGGGTCACTGATTCCATTTCACTGAGGCACAGAGTGAAGCTTTTAAGTGTGACAGCGCTTTTAAGTTGGAAGTTGTGTGAAGAAGACAAAGTGATTATTAGGAAAAGGAGACCACAATTTCAGAACATGGTTCAGCGTTGTCTGTGATGGGGTCAACAACACTTTGTCAGTACTCCCAGCTGAGTGGTGCATGGCAAAGAGAGGGTTAAAACATTTTTGGCATTATGCAGACATAATTAGAGGCAATGTCAAAGTCCCATCTCCCAGATGCATAGATTCAGATGGACACTGCTCCAGACAAATATATCATAAGTATATAAATAATATTCCTATCTCTAGGGAACAAAGACTGTCCAATGCAAGCTAAAATAAAATGATGAATAATCAAATAACTACTACAATGCTACCTACTATGTGTAAAGATATAACTACTATAATACTGCCCCCTATGTGCAAGAATATAACTACTGTAATACTGGCCCCCTATGAACAAGAATATGACTACTATAATACTGCCCCCTATGTGCAAGAATATAACTACTATAATACTGCCCCCTATTAAAAGAATATAACTACTATAATACTGCCCCCTATGTGCAAGAATATAACTATTATAATACCGCCCCCTATGTATAAGAATATAACTACTATAATACTGCCTCCTATGAACAAGAATATAACTACTATAATACTGTCCCCCTATGTACAAGAATATAACTACTATATTACTGCCACCTATGTGCAACAATATAACTACTATAATACTGCCCCCTATGTACAAGAATATAACTACTATAATACTGCCTCCTATGTACAAGAATATAACTACTATAATACTGCTCCTATGTACAAGAATATAACTACTATAATACTGCCCCCTATGTACAAAAATATAACTGCTACAATACTGCCCCCTATGTACAACAATATAACTACTATAATACTGCCCCCTATGTACAAGAATATAACTACTATAATACTGCCCCCTATATACAGGAATATAACTACTATAATACTGCCTCCTATGTACAAGAATATAACTACTATAATACTGCTCCCTATGTACAAGAATATAACTACTATAATACTGCCTCCTATGTACAAGAATATAACTACTATAATACTGCCCCCTATCTATGTACAAGAATATAACTACTATAATACCACCTCCTATGTACAAGAATATAACTACTATAATACTGCCCCCTATGTACAAGAATATAACTACTATAATACTGCCCCTATGTACAAGAATATAACTACTATAATACTGCCCCCTATGTACAAGAATATAACTACTATAATACTGCCCCCTATCTATGTACAAGAATATAACTACTATAATACTACCCCTATGTTCAAGAATATAACTACTATAATACTGCTCCCTATGCACAAGAATATAACTACTATAATACTGCCCCTATGTACAAGAATATAACTACTATAATACTGCTCCCTATGCACAAGAATATAACTACTATAATACTGCCCCCTATCTATGTACAAGAGTATAACTAGTAGAGATAAGCGAGCACCAAAATGCTTGAGTGCTCGTTACTCGAGTCGAACTTCCCGCGATGCTTGAGGATTCGTTTCGAGTAACGAACCCCATTAAAGTCAATGAGCGACCAGAGCATTTTTGTATATCGCCGATGCTTGCTAAGGTTTTCATTTGTGAAAATCTGGGAAATTCACGAAAGTGATGGGAACGACACAGAAACGGAAAGGGCAGCCGAGGGGCTACATGCTGGGCTGCATCTCAAGTTCCCAGGTCCCACTATTAAGCCACAATAGCGGCAAGAGTGCCCCCCCCCCCCACACTGTCAGTATAAAGATCGTTCTCATCTGCCACAGCTGTAACAGCTGTGGCAGAGAAGAACGATGTTAGCCCATTGAATTCAATGGAGCCCGCAATACAGCCGGCTCCATTGAAAGCAATGCGCTGCGGGCGATCGCAGGATGAGTTTTCAGGAAGGGCTTAAATATATAAGCCCTTCCCTGCAATTCATCCAGAAATGTGTAAAAATAAAAAAAATATATATACTCACCTGGTCCCGGCAGACGAAGTTCAGCAGCGGCCGGCGGCAGTTCTCTGAACTGCTCTCTGTAGTATTCAGCAGCTGGGGATTTAAAATCCCCGCCTGCTGAATGAGCTGCCTCTGATTGGTCACAGCCTGACCAATCAGAGGCAGCTCTCACTCACACCCATTCATGAATTCATGAATTCATGAATGGGTGTGAGTGAGAGCTGCCTCTGATTGGTGAGGCTGTGACCAATCAGAGGCAGCTCATTCAGCAGGTGGGGATGTTAAATCCCCACCTGCTGAATACTACAGAGAACAGTTCAGGAGAACTGCTGGCCAGACGCCGCTGAACTCCGGCTGCAGCGGGAAGGTGAATATACATTTTTTTTAATTTTTACACATTTTAGGATGATTTTCAGCTAAGGGCTTATATTTTTAAGCCCTTCCCGAAAATTCATCCCGCGCTTGTCGGCAGCCCATTGCTTTCAATGGAGCCGGCTGTATTGCTGGCTCCATTGAATTCAATGGGCTAACATCGTTCTTCTCTGCCACAGCTGTCACAGCTGTGGCAGAGGAGAACGATCTTTATGCTGACATTTTTTTTTTTACACATCTTAGGATGATTTTCAGGTAAGGGCTTATATTTTTAAGCCCTTCACGAAAATTCATCCTGAGATCGCCGGTAGCCCATTGCTTTCAATGGAGCCGGCTGTATTTCCGGCTCCATTGAATTCAATGGTCAGTGCTCATTTAATCAAGACGAGTACCGCGTGGTGCTCGTCTCGAGTAACGAGCATCTCGAGCACCCTAATACTTGAACGAGCATCAAGCTCGGACGAGTATGCTCGCTCATCTCTAATAACTACTATAATACTGCCCCCTATGTACAAGAATATAACTACTATAATACTGCCTCCTATGTACAAGAATATAACTACTATAATACTGCCCCATGTGTACAAGAATATAACTACTATAATACTGCCCCCTATGTACAAGAATATAACTACAATAATACTGCTCCTATGTACAAGAATATAACTACTATAATACTGCCCCCTATGTACAAGAATATAACTACTATAATACTGCTCCTATGTACAAGAATATAACTACTATAATACTGCTCCTATGTACAAGAATATAACTACTATAATACTGCCTCCTATGTACAGGAATACAACTGCTATAATACTCCCTCCTATGTACAAAAATATAACTACTATAATACTGCCCCCTATGTACAATAATATAACTTCTATAATACTATCCCCTATATACAAGAATATAACTACTATAATGCTGTCCCCTATGTACAAGAATATAACTAATATAATACTCCCCTTTATGTACAAGAATATAACTACTATAATACCACTCCCATGTATAAGAATATAACTACTATAATACTGCCTCCTATGTACAAGAATATAACTACTATAATACTGCCCCCTATGTACAAGAATATAACTACTATAATACTGCTCCTATGTACAGGAATATAACTACTATAATACTACCCACTATGTATAATAATATAACTACTATAATACTGCCCCCTATGTACAAGAATATAACTACTATAATACTGCTCCTATGTACAAGAATATAACTACTGTAATACTGCCCCCTATGTACAAGAATATAACTACTATAATACTGCCTCCTATGTACAAGAATATAACTACTATAATACTGCCCCCTATGTACAAGAATATAACTACTATAATACTGCCCCCTATGTACAAGAATATAACTACTATAATACTGCCCCCTATGTACAAGAATATAACTACTATAATACTGCTCCTATGTACAAGAATATAACTACTATAATACTGCCCCCTATGTACAAGAATATAACTACTATTATACTGCCCCCTGTGTACAAGAATATAACTACTATAATACTGCCTCCTATATACAAGAATATAACTACTATAATACTGCCTCATATGTACAAGAATATAACTACTATAATACTGCCTCCTATGTACAAGAATATAACTACTATAATACTGCCTCCTATGCACAAGAATATAACTACTATAATACTGCCCCTATGTACAAGAATATAACTACTATAATACTGCTCCCTATGTACAAGAATATAACTACTGTAATACTGCCCCTTATGTACAAATATCTCTCAACCCCCCCCCCCCTGCTTAGTCCCGCAAACCATCGCTTACGCCCGCCAGCACACAAATCTTTTCGGCCGAGCAGGCAGGTACTCAAAAAGGATGATACTCACTTGAGTATTGTCCCTTAAACAGTATCCTCGCTCATCTCTACACAGGATCTTTGGAGCTCAGCCAGAATAACCAATTGACCATTGGCTTTTTGGTCACTTCTTTGACCAAGGCCTTTCTCCCCCAATTACTTAGTTTGGTGGATCGGCAGCTCTAGGAAGAGTCCTAGTTGTTCCAAACTTCTTCAATCAAACAATTATAGAGGCCGCTTTTCTCTTGGGGACTTTCACTGCAACACAATTTTTTTGCAGCTGCCTCCAGATCTGTACCTCCGCACAATCCTGTCACTGAGCAAGATATTTATTTCCTGCTCTTGGCTTAGTTTTGGCTCTGATATGCATTGTGAGCTGTAAGTCCTTATATAGACAGGGGTGTATATTTTAAAATTATGTCTAACCATCTATATCTACAGCAGGTGACTCCAGGCAAGGTGTAGAAACATCTTGCAGATGGTCAAGAGAAGTGGGAGGTCCCCGAAGCAAAATTTCAAGTGTCATACCACAGGGTGTGAATACTTATGTCCATGCGAAATGTTAATTTTTCATTTTTTTAATAGAATTAGAAATCCATTCTGGTTTAAGTTTGTTATTTTGGTCTATCGATGGGAAAAAAATAAGATGTCTTTTATTTGCTAAAGGCTACAATGTAACAACATGTTAGAAACGAGAAATGGTGTGAAGAAGACCTTCGGAATGCATGGTAACTACGCTAATACTCTCCACTATCTACAAGAATATATTAGTTAGGATATTTGGGGGATTTTAAGTAGAATTGACTTTTCTGACTACAAATTAGATTCAGTAACAGATGTAGAATGGTTTAGTGTCTCATTGGTAACATGCAGATAGCAAAAATAATTTGCAGTGACTGTACAGTATGAGCAGGCAGCATATTCACAGCAGTTTGAATGTCAGCTTCTGTCTGGAGAACTCTTTGTGGTTTGGTGCTATGATACGGTAATTGGACATCATCTTTTTATATATCTGTGAACAGAAATGAACTGATGAATCAGCGGGGGGTGGGGGGTGAGGCAGGGTAACTGTACAATTTGGAGCAGGTGTCACAATAAGTTAATATATGTGTTCTCAATTCTGCACAGTGTATGAGTCCAGCAGAACACGAGATCTCATCTCTCAGACATCAGTGTCTCTGTGTTGGATGATTGATGGGCAGAGCCTTAACTAACATTTAATGACCTGGCTGAAAGAAATGTCTTTAACCTGCGCTGGACATTAATTGGCAGTTAATGTCTCGGTTAGAAGCAATTTTTGTTAATTGTATTGAAAGAAGGGTCTCCGATGATATCTGTGCAGAAATACTCATTAACTGGCATGCATTATTCATCCTGTGCCCAACTACGAGGACCAGACATAAAGGCTATGCGAGGTGATAGCTGCCAATACCATCTGGTTTCCACAAGGGGGAGCAAATCCACTGTATGTCTCGTCTTATGTGGATTAAAATCCGGTATATTTTCATGTACATACTGTATATTTCCTTGTATATAATGATATGAACCATGTTAGTATAACCTGGGCATCTCCTTATGTAATTATATATGTACAGCTGGTATAAGTTATGCATCTCCTGTATATAGTGATCAATATAATTAGTTGATCACAGCACACACTTCACCTTAAGTTTGCAGGGAAGGAAACCATCACCGAAGAGGTGCACGCTCGTCAAGATCCTGGATCATGGATCGTATGTTGAACAGCAAAGTATAAATGAGCAGCACTCCGGGGGTTCAAATCAAAGATTGTACCTTTATTATGCCCACAACAACGTTTCAACCCTCCTTCCAGAACTTGATAAAGATCCTCTGAAGGAGGGTTGAAACGTTGTTGTGGGCATAATAATCTTTGATTTGAACCCCTGGAGTGCTGCTCATCTATACTTTGCTGTCCTGTATATAGTGATATAGTAGTGCATGCTGGTATAACCTGGGCATCTCCTGTATATAATTATATATGCACAGCTAGTATAAGTTATACATCTCCTGTATATAGTGATATGGAGCATGCTGGTATAACCTGGGTATCTCCTGTATATAATTATATATGTACAGCTAGTATAAGTTATACATCCTCTTGTATATAGTGATATGGAGCATGCTGGTATAACCTGGATATCTCCTGTATATAATTATATATATATATACAGCTGGGATGAGTTATACATCTCCCTGTGTATAGTGATATGGACCATGCTATTATAACCTGGGTATCTCCTGTATACAATTATACATGTACAGATGGTATAAATTATACCTCCTGTATATAGTGATATGGACCATGCTGGTATAACCTGGGTATCTCCTGTATATAATTAGATATGTACAGCTGGTATAAGTTATGCATCTCCTGTATATAGTGATATAGTGCATGCTGGTATAACCTGGGCATCTTCTGTATATAATTAGATATGTACAGCTAGTATATGTTATACATCCTCTTGTATATAGTGATATGGAGCATGCTGGTATAACCTGGGTATAACCTGTATATAATTATATATGTACAGCTAGTATAAGTTATACATCTCCTGTATATAGGGATATAGACCATGCTGGTATAACCTGGGTATAACCTGTATATAATTATATATGTACAGCTAGTATAAGTTATACATCCTCTTGTATATAGTGATATGGAGCATGCTGGTATAACCTGGGTATAACCTGTATATAATTATATATGTACAGCTAGTATAAGTTATACATCTCCTGTATATAGGGATATAGACCATGCTGGTATAACCTGGATATCTCCTGTATATAATTATATATATACAGCTGGGATGAGTTATACATCCCCCCTGTGTATAGTGATATGGACCATACTATTATAACCTGGGTATCTCCTGTATACAATTATACATGTACAGATGGTATAAATTATACCTCCTGTATATAGTGATATGGACCATGCTGGTATAACCTGGGTATCTCCTGTATATAATTAGATATGTACAGCTAGTATATGTTATACATCCTCTTGTATATAGTGATATGGAGCATGGTGGTATAACCTGGATATCTCCTATATATAATTATATATGTACAGCTGGGATAAGCTATACATCTCCCTGTATATAGTGATATGGACCGTGCTGGTATAACTTGGGTATCTCCTGTATATAATTATATATACAGCTAGGATGAGTTATACATCTCCCTGTATATAGTGATATGGACCATGCTGGTATAACCTAGGTATCTCCTGTATACAATTATATATGTATAGATGGTATAAGTTGTACATCCTCTTGTATATAGTGATATGGAGCATGCTGGTATAACCTGGATATCTCTGGTATATAAATATATATATACAGCTGGGATGAGTTATACATCTCCCTGTATATAGTGATATGGACCATGCTGGTATAACCTGGGCATCTCCTGTATATAAATATATATGTATAGCTGGTATACGTTGCAGTGTATCTGAGCTGCTTTTGCTAACAATCACTGGATCTGCATCAGTAAGAAATGCCCAGGATAGTTCTTAAATCAACAAATGTTTCCATTCACATACAAACAGCAGAGATCTTGGAAATGGTGAAAGAAAAATCTATTAGAAAGTTTCCAAAGTTTTCATTACATACAATGGTTACATAGAAACAGAACACTGTTTCCAAGTGACTGCACACTAACACTTGGGGTACGCTCGCACAGGGTTGGGGCGCCCGCAACAGACATTCTGCAGCAGATCCGCAGCACAAAATCCGAATCAAAAACGTTCATGCAGATTTTAATGACGATTTTGGTGTGGAATTCATCCCTCATTTGAAGAGGTACAATGTGCACCAAAAATCTGATGCAATAACTGAATAATGCTGCACATCTGAAATCCGCTCTACAGGTCAATTTCCACTGCCCATTTTTTCCGCAAACTTTGGATGAGATTTTACTCCTTCTGTAAATGCCGCGTATTTTACATTAAGAGACCGCATGGAAAATTAGTTGCAAATTGGTCCTGTGTGAACGTTCCCTTAAGAAGACACTTTATGATGTACTGCTGCAGCAAAGAATGACTGGTGGATTATGGAGGCAGAGAAGCTGCTCTACACTGTTTGTCACTGTAGTACTAATGAATTTGCTGAGTCAGTGTGCTATCTCTGGTTTTCTATAGGACTACAGGTAAACCTTCCCACACTCAGCAAATTACCAGAGAGCATAAATGAGCCAGTGTGATATTATCAGCTCTCCTACATCTGTATATACACATAACGTTCTGGTTACTATGAATATTTCATGATGAGCTCAGCTCCCTCTAGTGGTGAATCTTTATCATGTCAACTCGTTCTTACTGTTGAGTCTACACTATTATTATATGATGTTTGATACATAATGATTAGAGATGAGCGAACACCAAAATGTTCGGGTGTTCGTTATTCGTAACGAACTTCCCGTGATGCTCGAGGGTTCGTTTCGAACAACGAACCCCATTGAAGTCAATGGGCGACCGGAACATTTTTGTATTTCGCCGATGCTCGCTAAGGTTTTCATGTGTGAAAATCTGGGCAATTCAGGAAAGTGATGGGAATGACACAGTGACGGATAGGGCAGGCGAGGGGCTACATGTTGGGCTGCATCCTAAGTTCACAGGTCCCACTATTAAGCCACAATAGCGGCAAGAGTGGGCCCCCCCCCCCTCCCAACAACTTTTACTTCTGAAAAGCGCTCATTAGCATGGCATACCTTTGCTAAGCACCACACTACCTCCAACAAAGCACAATCACTGCCTGCATGACACTCCACTGCCACTTCTCCTGAGTTACATGCTGCCCAACCGCACCCCCTCCCCCCCACAGCGCACACCAAACTGTCCCTGCGCAGCCTTCAGCTGCCCTCATGCCACACCACCCTCACGTCTATTTAGAAGTGCGTCTGCCACGACGAGGGACCGCAGGCACACACTGCACAGGGTTGGCACGGCTAGGTAGCGACCCTCTTTAATAGGGGCGGGGCGATAGCCCACAATGCTGTACAGAAGCAATGAGAAATACAATCCTGTGCCACCGCCATCAGGAGCTGCACACGTGGGCATAGCAATGGGGAACCTATGTGCCACACACTATTCATTCTGTCAAGGTGTCTGCATGCCCCAGTCAGACTGGTTATATGCACCTTAACAGTAACCGCGTTGGTGGTAATGTGGTGGTGACTGCGGACCTAGTACCACGGTTGTATTTTGTTGGTTTTCGGAATGCGGCCAGGATTAAGTGGGCCGTGGCGGGGGGATGGTGTGGGGGCTCTCGTTGTGTCGGTAAAGGTGAAATTCTTGGACTGCCACCAGACGAAGCAATGCAAAGACATTTGCCAAGAATGTTTTCCCTGTTGGAGGAGGAGGGGGATGTTTTTGAGGCACTACGTGTCCTCTCCACGTGTCCGTGGTTATATGCACCTTAACAGTAACCGCGTTGGTGGTAATGTGGTGGTGACTGCGGACCTAGTACCACGGTTGTATTTTGTTGGTTTTCGGAATGTGGCCAGGATTAAGTGGGCCGTGGTGGGGGGATGGTGGGGGGGCTCTCTAGTAGTGTCGGTAAAGGTGAAATTCTTGGACTGCCGCCAGACGAACCAATGCAAAGGCATTTGCCAACAATGTTTTCCCTGTTGGAGGAGGAGGGGGATGTTTTTGAGGCACTACGTGTCCTCTCCACGTGTCCGTGGTTATATGCACCTTAACAGTAACCGCGTTGGTGGTAATGTGGTGGTGACTGCGGACCTAGTACCACGGTTGTATTTTGTTGGTTTTCGGAATGTGGCCAGGATTAAGTGGGCCGTGGCGGGGGGATGGTGGGGGGGCTCTCTAGTAGTGTCGGTAAAGGTGAAATTCTTGGACTGCCGCCAGACGAACCAATGCAAAGGCATTTGCCAACAATGTTTTCCCTGTTGGAGGAGGAGGGGGATGTTTTTGAGGCACTACGTGTCCTCTCCACGTGTCCGTTCCATGTAAGCAATAGTAGCACTCAAGACAGGCCCCAGTAACAATTCTGAAGCAGCAGTATAGCGGGAGCGCAGTCTTCGTTCCATGTAAGCAATAGTAGCACTCAAGACAGGCCCCAGTAACAATTCTGAAGCAGCAGTATAGCGGGAGCGCAGTCTTCGTTCCATGTAAGCAATAGTAGCACTCAAGACAGGCCCCAGTAACAATTCTGAAGCAGCAGTATAGCGGGAGCGCAGTCTTCGTTCCATGTAAGCAATAGTAGCACTCAAGACAGGCCCCAGTAACAATTCTGAAGCAGCAGTATAGCGGGAGCGCAGTCTTCGTTCCATGTAAGCAATAGTAGCACTCAAGACAGGCCCCAGTAACAATTCTGAAGCAGCAGTATAGCGGGAGCGCAGTCTTCGTTCCATTTCAGTAGCCTTAGTATAGCCAAGGCACAAGTGACATTTATGTAGCTAAACTGTAGGCCAACCCCACACACCTTTCTGTACCATGAGTGCAGGCGAAGAACATAGAAATTACTATGATTACACTGTAGGTGAGGGCCCCAAAAAATTGGTGTACCAACAGTACTAATGTACCTCAGTAAAAATTGGCCATGCCCAATCAAGATGGCAGGTGAATCGCTTTGGTTAATGTGGCTTAAGTGGTAACTAGGCCTGGAGGCAGCCCAGTGTAACGAAAAATTGGTTCAAGTTAAAGTTCCAACGCTTTTAAGCTAATTGAAACTTAGAAAAATTGTTCAGAAAAATTATTTGAGTGAGCCTTGTGGCCCTAAGAAAAATTGCCCGTTCAGCGTGATTACGTGAGGTTTCAGGAGGAGGAGCAGGAGGAGGAGGAGGAGGAATATTAGACACAGATTGATGAAGCAGAAATGTCCCCGTTTTGGATGGTGAGAGAGAACGTAGCTTCCATCCGCGGGTGCAGCCTACGTATTGCTTACGTATCGCTGCTGTCCGCTGGTGGAGAACAGAAGTCTGGGGAAATCCAGCCTTTGTTCATCTTGATGAGTGTTAGCCTGTCGGCACTGTCGGTTGACAAGCGGCTACGCTTATCGGTGATGATTCCCCCAGCCGCACTAAACACCCTCTCCGACAAGACGCTAGCCGCAGGACAAGCAAGCACCTCAAGGGCATACAGGGCTAGTTCAGGCCACGTGTCCAGCTTCGACACCCAGTAGTTGTAGGGGGCAGAGGCGTCACCAAGGATGGTCGTGCGATCCGCTACGTACTCCCTCACCATCCTTTTGCAGTGCTCCCGCCGACTCAGCCGTGACTGGGGAGCGGTGACACAGTCTTGGTGGGGAGCCATAAAGCTGGCCAGGCCCTTAAAGACTGTTGCACTGCCTGGGATGTACATGCTGCTCGATCTACGCACATCCCCTGCAACATGGCCCTCGGAACTGCGCCTTCTGCCACTAGCGCTGTCGGCTGGGAATTTTACCATCAGCTTGTCCGCAAGGGTCCTGTGGTATAGCAACACTCTCGAACCCCTTTCCTCTTCGGGAATCAGAGTGGGCAGGTTCTCCTTATACCGTGGATCGAGCAGTGTGTACACCCAGTAATCCGTAGTGGCCAGAATGCGTGCAACGCGAGGGTCACGAGAAAGGCATCCTAACATGAAGTCAGCCATGTGTGCCAGGGTACCTGTACGCAACACATGGCTGTCTTCACTAGGAAGATCACTTTCAGGATCCTCCTCCTCCTCCTCCTCCTCCTCAGGCCATACACGCTGAAAGGATGACAGGCAATCAGCCGGTGTACCGTCAGCAGCGGGCCAAGCTGTCTCTTCCCCCTCCTCCTCATCCTCCTCATGCTCCTCCTCCTCCTCCTGTACGCGCTGAGAAATAGACAGGAGGGTGCCCTGACTATCCAGCGGCATACTGTCTTCCCCCGCCCCCGTTTCCGAGCGCAAAGCAGCTGCCTTTATGGTTTGCAGGGAATTTCTCAAGATGCATAGCAGAGGAATGGTGACGCTAATGATTGTAGCATCGCCGCTCACCACCTGGGTAGACTCCTCAAAATTACCAAGGACATGGCAGATGTCTGCCAACCAGGCCCACTCTTCTGAAAGGAATTGAGGAGGCTGACTCCCACTGCGCCGCCCATGTTGGAGTTGGTATTCGACTATAGCTCTACGCTGTTCATAGAGCCTGGCCAACATGTGGAGCGTAGAGTTCCACCGTGTGGGCACGTCGCACAGCAGTCGGTGCACTGGCAGCTTAAAGTGATGTTGCAGGGTGCGCAGGGTGGCAGCGTCCGTGTGGGACTTGCGGAAATGTGCGCAGAGCCGGCGCGCCTTTACGAGCAGGTCTGACAAGCGTGGGTAGCTTTTCAGAAAGCGCTGAACCACCAAATTAAATACGTGGGCCAGGCATGGCACGTGCGTGAGGCTGCCGAGCTGCAGAGCCGCCACCAGGTTACGGCCGTTGTCACACACGACCATGCCCGGTTGGAGGCTCAGCGGCGCAAGCCAGCGGTCCGTCTGCTGTGTCAGACCCTGCAGCAGTTCGTGGGCCGTGTGCCTCTTATCGCCTAAGCTGAGTAGTTTCAGCACGGCCTGCTGACGCTTGCCCACCGCTGTGCTGCCACACCGCGCGACACCGACTGCTGGCGACATGCTGCTGCTAACACATCTTGATTGTGAGACAGAGGAGGAGGAGGAGGAGGAGGGTGCTTTAGTGGAGGAAGCATAGACCTCCGCAGATACCAGCACCGAGCTGGGGCCCGCAATTCTGGGGGTGGGTAGGACGTGAGCGGTCCCAGGCTCTGACTCTGTCCCAGCCTCCACTAAATTCACCCAATGTGCCGTCAGGGAGATGTAGTGGCCCTGCCCGCCTGTGCTTGTCCACGTGTCCGTAGTTAAGTGGACCGTGGCAGTAACCGCGTTGGTGAGGGCGCGCACAATGTTGCGGGAGACGTGGTCGTGCAGGGCTGGGACGGCACATCGGGAAAAGTAGTGGCGACTGGGAACTGAGTAGCGCGGGGCCGCCGCCTCCATGATACTTTTGAAGGACTCCGTTTCCACAACCCTATACGGCAGCATCTCAAGGCTGATGAATTTTGCGATGCGGACGGTTAACGTTTGAGCGTGCGGGTGCGTGGCGGCGTACTTGCGCTTGCGCTCGAACACTTGCGCAAGCGACGGCTGAACGGTGCGCTGAACTACACTGCTGGATGGGGCCGAGGACAGCGGAGATGAGGGTGTGGGTGCAGGCCATGAGGCGGTAGTGCCTGTGTCCTGAGAGGGGGGTTGCATCTCAGTGGCAGGTTGGGGCACAGGGGGAGAGGCAGGGGTGCAAACCGGAGGCGGTGAACGGCCTTCGTCCCACCTTGTGGGGTGCTTGGCCATCATATGTCTGCGCATGCTGGTGGTGGTGAGGCTGTTGGTGTTGGCTCCCCGGCTGAGCTTTGCGCGACAAAGGTTGCACACCACTGTTCGTCGGTCGTCAGGCGTCTCTGTGAAAAACTGCCAGACCTTAGAGCACCTCGGCCTCCGCAGGGTGGCATGGCGCGAGGGGGCGCTTTGGGAAACACTTGGTGGATTATTCGGTCTGGCCCTGCCTCTACCCCTGGCCACTGCACTGCCTCTTGCAACCTGCCCTGCTGATGCCCTTGACTCCCCCTCTGAAGACCTGTCCTCCTGAGTAAGCGTTGCACACCAGGTGGGGTCAGTCACCTCATCGTCCTGCTGCTCTTCCTCCGAATCCTCTGTGCGCTGCTCCCTGGGACTTACTGCCCTTACTACTACCTCACTGCAAGACAACTGTGTCTGATCGTCATCGTCCTCCTCACCCACAGAAAGTTGTTGAGACAGTTGGCGGAAGTCCCCAGCCTCTTCCCCCGGACCCCGGGAACTTTCGAATGGTTGGGCATCAGTGACGATAAACTCCTCTGGTGGGAGAGGAACCGCTGCTGCCCAATCTAAGCAGGGGCCCGAGAACAGTTCCTGGGAGTGCTCCCGCTCCTGAGCAGGTGTTATTGTAGTGGAGTGAGGAGGCTGGGAGGAAGGAGGAGCAGCAGACAGAGGATTCGGATTGGCAGCAGTGGACGGCGCAGAACTGCGGGTAGACGATAGGTTGCTCGAAGCACTTTCTGCCATCCAGGACAGGACCTGCTCACACTGCTCATTTTCTAATAACCGTCTCCCGCGTGGACCCATTAATTGGGCGATGAATGTGGGGACGCCAGAAACGTGCCTCTCTCCTAATCGCGCAGCAGTCGGCTGCGACACACCTGGATCAGGAGCTTGGCCTGTGCCCACACCCTGACTTGGCCCTCCGCGTCCTCGGCCACGTCCACGTCCACGTCCTCTAGGCTTACCCCTACCCCTCAGCATGCTGTATTACCAGTGATTAGATTTCCCAGGCAGGAAATAAATTGGCGCAAGACTGCAGGCCAAATATAATTTTTGCCCTTTTTGGAAAACGAAAGGCCCCACTGCCTCTAGTGAATGAATTATCTAAGTTTAATAACTGTGCTGTGTCCCTGCTTATGTGTCACAGAACGTGAGGGTAGCAGAGTTATTAACTGTGGCAGAGCAGGTATTTTTTTTCCCAATTAAGGAAAGCAAATGGCGAACCCAGCAGTAAAGCGTAGCTGGCTGCGTATGATTTAGCAATGTTTTTCACGCAGCTCACACGTCTCCACAGGCGTAAGGACGGACACAGGCTGGACAAATAGATTTGTTTTCAGTTTTTTCCCACCAACAGGCAGCACTGCGTATATTCAATGAACCTGCGAAGTTTAATAACTGCGCTGTGTCCCTGCTTATGTGTCACAGAACGTGAGGGTAGCAGAGTTATTATAACTCTTGGAGAGCAGGTATTTTTTTTCCCAATTAAGGAAAGCAAATGGCGAACCCAGCAGTAAAGCGTAGCTGGCTGCGTATGATTTAGCAATGTTTTTCACGCAGCTCACACGTCTCCACAGGCGTAAGGACGGACACAGGCTGGACAAATAGATTTGTTTTCAGTTTTTTCCCACCAACAGGCAGCACTGCGTATATTCAATGAACCTGCGAAGTTTAATAACTGCGCTGTGTCCCTGCTTATGTGTCACAGAACGTGAGGGTAGCAGAGTTATTATAACTCTTGGAGAGCAGGTATTTTTTTCCCCAATTAAGGAAAGCAAATGGCGAACCCAGCAGTAAAGCGTAGCTGGCTGCGTATGATTTAGCAATGTTTTTCACGCAGCTCACACGTCTACACAGGCGTAAGGACGGACACAGGCTGGACAAATAGATTTGTTTTCAGTTTTTTCCCACCAACAGGCAGCACTGCGTATATTCAATGAACCTGCGAAGTTTAATAACTGCGCTGTGTCCCTGCTTATGTGTCACAGAACGTGAGGGTAGCAGAGTTATTATAACTCTTGGAGAGCAGGTATTTTTTTCCCCAATTAAGGAAAGCAAATGGCGAACCCAGCAGTAAAGCGTAGCTGGCTGCGTATGATTTAGCAATGTTTTTCACGCAGCTCACACGTCTACACAGGCGTAAGGACGGACACAGGCTGGACAAATAGATTTCTTTTCAGTTTTTTCCCACCAACAGGCAGCACTGCGTATATTCAATGAACCTGCGAAGTTTAATAACTGCGCTGTGTCCCTGCTTATGTGTCACAGAACGTGAGGGTAGCAGAGTTATTATAACTCTTGGAGAGCAGGTATTTTTTTTCCCAATTAAGGAAAGCAAATGGCGAACCCAGCAGTAAAGCGTAGCTGGCTGCGTATGATTTAGCAATGTTTTTCACGCAGCTCACACGTCTCCACAGGCGTAAGGACGGACACAGGCTGGACAAATAGATTTGTTTTCAGTTTTTTCCCACCAACAGGCAGCACTGCGTATATTCAATGAACCTGCGAAGTTTAATAACTGCGCTGTGTCCCTGCTTATGTGTCACAGAACGTGAGGGTAGCAGAGTTATTATAACTCTTGGAGAGCAGGTATTTTTTTTCCCAATTAAGGAAAGCAAATGGCGAACCCAGCAGTAAAGCGTAGCTGGCTGCGTATGATTTAGCAATGTTTTTCACGCAGCTCACACGTCTACACAGGCGTAAGGACGGACACAGGCTGGACAAATAGATTTGTTTTCAGTTTTTTCCCACCAACAGGCAGCACTGCGTATATTCAATGAACCTGCGAAGTTTAATAACTGCGCTGTGTCCCTGCTTATGTGTCACAGAACGTGAGGGTAGCAGAGTTATTATAACTCTTGGAGAGCAGGTATTTTTTTCCCCAATTAAGGAAAGCAAATGGCGAACCCAGCAGTAAAGCGTAGCTGGCTGCGTATGATTTAGCAATGTTTTTCACGCAGCTCACACGTCTCCACAGGCGTAAGGACGGACACAGGCTGGACAAATAGATTTGTTTTCAGTTTTTTCCCACCAACAGGCAGCACTGCGTATATTCAATGAACCTGCGAAGTTTAATAACTGCGCTGTGTCCCTGCTTATGTGTCACAGAACGTGAGGGTAGCAGAGTTATTATAACTCTTGGAGAGCAGGTATTTTTTTTCCCAATTAAGGAAAGCAAATGGCGAACCCAGCAGTAAAGCGTAGCTGGCTGCGTATGATTTAGCAATGTTTTTCACGCAGCTCACACGTCTACACAGGCGTAAGGACGGACACAGGCTGGACAAATAGATTTGTTTTCAGTTTTTTCCCACCAACAGGCAGCACTGCGTATATTCAATGAACCTGCGAAGTTTAATAACTGCGCTGTGTCCCTGCTTATGTGTCACAGAACGTGAGGGTAGCAGAGTTATTATAACTCTTGGAGAGCAGGTATTTTTTTCCCCAATTAAGGAAAGCAAATGGCGAACCCAGCAGTAAAGCGTAGCTGGCTGCGTATGATTTAGCAATGTTTTTCACGCAGCTCACACGTCTCCACCGCCCGTAAGGACGGACAGAGGCAGGACAAATAGAATTATTTTCACTTGTTTTACAAGCAAAAGGCAGCACTGCGTATATTCTATGAATAATAACTGTGTTGTGGCCCTGCCTATACAATTCTTTCCCTGCAGTATCAATGGAGGGTGCAATGCTCTGCAGAGGCGATTTTGAGAAGCCCAAAAAAAATGCAGCACAGCCAACAGCAGCCTGGACAGTACTGCACACGGATAAATATGGCCCTAGAAAGGACCGTTGAGGTTCTTGAAGGCTACACTCACTCCTAACACTCTCCCTGCCTATGCAGCACTTCTGTCCCTAATGCCAGGTGCAACGGTCTGCAGAGGCGATTTTGAGAAAGAAAAAAAAATCCCACTGCTAACAGCAGCCAACACACAGCTATCAGTGGCCCTAATAAGGACCTTTGGGGGGTCTTGAAGCCTACACTAACTACCAATTCTTTCCCTACAGCAGCTCCGGTATAAACAGCACTGTCCCTCATCTAACTCACACCGCATCTGAGGCGAGCCGCGGGAGGGGCCGACTTTTATATTAGGCGAACACCTGATCTCGCCAGCCACTCACAGCAGGGGGGTGGTATAGGGCTTAAACGTTGCAGGGGGAAGTTGTAATGCCTTCCCTGTCTTTCAATTGGCCAGAAAAGCGCGCTAACGTCTCAGGGAAGGAAGTGAAAGTAACCAGAACACCGCATGGTGTTCGTCACGAATAACGAACATCCCGAACACCCTAATATTCGCACGAATATCAAGCTCGGACGAACGCGTTCGCTCATCTCTAATAATGATCAGAAAAACTAAATATTTATCATACAGCTGCAGTTGTAACATTTGTTTCCAACTGTTTACTAATATATTGCTGCAGCTCAGTCACAGACAGTCTCTTGTATATTCTTAAAGAAAATGATATAAGTCCGTATTTATACTGGTGAGTGAAACTCAAACCGACATCATGCTTGCAAACATGCAAACAAAACAAAAAAAAAAATTGAATCTCGGTAAATGTGATTTTCATCACATGTTATTTCAATAGGCAACTTTAAAAATTTCATAGCCCTCACAGGAAACTCGCGTGTAATATAAGTGTAATGTAATTTTTTAAATTCATCAATATGATATAATGGGCAAGTTTTCTTCAGAACCAGAGAAAAATGGGCCATACTGCAATTTTTCTATCTTGCAGCATCATTGCAGGAAAAAAAATCGCATATTTGGACAAAAATATGGAAACATTGTATGAAATGCATGCCTTAAAATCTGTCTCTGCGTGTCTTATTGAAATACGATTTATAATCCCATGTATTTTAAGTGGAGGTAATATCACATACATAATATCACATAGATGTTCATGCTGAGCAGACATGAGCATCTTCCATTGGTCAGGGGTTTGAGCCACTGAGCTGCTGTTACCAGCTGGCTCCCCAAACCAACCAGAGCAGGGCAAGAGGTGAAGTAAACACAAATTTGGCAGGAAAGCTCTGAGCCAAGCAGGGATCAAAAGGGCAGCTTGAGTGCAAATGTTAAAATCCCATGCATTCCACATTTTTGTCCGCCCATTTAAAATAACTGGTTCTATTTTTGTGCGAGTTTTCTGCATCTTGTAACTGCAGCTCATGCGAGACAATCAGCCAATCAGCCATGTAAATATGGCCTTATTCAGAGGGTGTGCTTTGGTGATATGATGTGTACAGTGCAGCGGTACACTGCACAGGTCTATTAGAGCCTTAAAATGACCCTCAGGACAAGAGGGGGAGGGGCGAATTACCTGCAGTTATTTTTTTGCTGTCCCTTCAATCCTCCAGTTCCAGGATCTGTTTTCAGCTATCCAAGATGACCACAGCAATTTTCGAACAATTTAATGCAAACTTTGCACTGCTCTCTGATTGGCCAGTTAAGTTTGCATTGGGAGTTTTGACCAATGAAAGTGCACATATAGTGCATTGCTATCTAACATTACCAATACTCTATGGGGATTAGGTAGTCTGAAGATTGCATCAACCATCTAGAATGGCCAAAAACAGGATTTAGAACTGGTGGATTGGAAGAATGGGATGACAGAGAAGAACAATTGCAGGCAATGTATCATTTCCCTCTATCTGCATTTTAGTTTCTTTTTAAATGGTCTCTGACTTTTTAAACAACTTGTGCGTATGTGATAGCCAGTGCGATAACTAGCAAAAGTGCAATATACTTAAAGGGGTTGTCCCGAGAAAGCAAGTGGGGGTAAGCACTTCTGTATGGCCATATTAATGCACTTTGTAATATACATCGTGCATTAAATATGAGCCATACAGAAGTTATTCACTTACCTGCTCCGTTGCTGGCGTCCTCGTCTCCATGGTGCCGTCTAATTTCAGCGTCTAATCTCCCGATTAGACGCGCTTGCGCAGAAGGGTCTTCTCCCTTCTCTTGGGTCTCGGCACGAGCGGAGTTCTGGCTCCGCCCCCTTCTACGCATCATCGCGTAGCTCCGCCCCGTCATGTGTGCCGATTCCAGCCAATCAGGAGGCTGGAATCGGCAATGGACCGCACAGAGCCCACGGTGCACCATGGGAGAAGACCCGCGGTGCATCGTGGGTGAAGATCCCGGCGGCCATCTTGCTAAGGTAAGGAAGAAGTCGCCGCAGCGCGGGGATTCGGGAAGTGCTAAACTTTTTTTTTTTTAACACATGCATTGGGTTTGTCTCGCGCCGAACGGGGGGCCTATTGAAAAAAAAACCTGTTTCGGTGCGGGACAACCCCTTTAATTTACTTAAAATAATGTTTTTACGCTGCAAAATCCCTCTAAAGGGCTGGCCACTAGGGATCTCACTTTTTACTATTTTGCTGTGCATAGCACGTTCTCACGTGATGTCTCTCTCTAGTAAAATAGATAAGATGGAGAACAGAGAGTAGAGAAGGATGATGACTCATGCTGCCCATATAAGTTTATGAAGAGGAGAGAAAGGAGGGAGAAAAATTTACACATTCTTGCAGCTCATAGTAAGTGATTTACAGCTACTGTAGTCACATCTACACTGCTCAGTATTGCTTTATACTGTCCTTCATGATGCTCTTATTTATGTGTGTGCTATGGAGAGTTGGGAAGCAGATTCAACAATTCTCTGTGCAAAGTATATGGAAGACTTCATAATAGAAGACTCCCCCTTCCAGGTCAGACAAAACAGAAAATTTGATATATATTTTGTAAAACTGGTGATAAATGCCCCATATCAAAATACTAATGACAGCCTGTTTGTCCGTGCGTGCATGAGTAAGTTTGTGAGTGACTTACAAGCTCCACCCCCGATTACAAGACGGTGACATCATCACAGATCCTGTATGCACATGGCTGGTGTCCGGCTAGGTGTTCATTACTATTCCATTGAAACTGAGGTCGCAGGGGGTTTGCAGTCCACCTGTAATCTGCACAAGCATGCAGGACCTTTGATGACATCACCGTCATGTGATTAGGGGTAGAGCGTGTGAGTCATTCACTCGGGATGAGTGTCACCGTCATGTGATCGGGTGGAGTATGGAAGTCATTCACTCAGGATCAGTGTCACCGTCATGTGATCAGGGGCGGAGCATGACTGTGACATCATCACAGGTCCTTCATCTCCAGTGCTGTGCTGCTTCTGATCCCTGTTGTATGGAATGAACAATGTATGTAGCAGTGCTGTGTGTGATGCGCATGTAGCACAGCTGTGTGGCACATCGCCCCACCAGAAACACATTGGTAATTTTTATTATCATTAGTGTTAGCCAGTTAGTTGTTCATGACCCTCGACGACCCTAAAGGTGAGCTCCCTCCATGTTTTTCGGTTTTGCACTGCTTCTTTCAGTTGTGTGATAGTATCATAATTTCCTAATAATTACTAGTAACTAGAGATGAGCGAGCACCAAAATGCTCGGGTGCTCGTTACTCAGGATGAAATTTTCGCGATGCTCGAGGGTTCGTTTCGAGTAACGAACCCCATTGAAGTCAATGGGCGACCTGAGCATTTTTGTATATCGCCGATGCTCGCTAAGGTTTTCATTTGAGAAAATCTGGGCAATTCAAGAAAGTGATGGGAACGACACAGAAACGGATAGGGCAGGCAAGGGGCTACATGTTGGGCTGCATCTCAAGTTCCCAGGTCCCACTATTAAGCCACAATAGCGGCAAGAGTGTCGCCCCCCAACAATTTTTACTTCTGAAAAGCCCTCATTAGCAATGCATACCTTAGCTAAGCACCACACTACCTCCAACAAAGCACAATCACTGCCTGCATGACACTCCGCTGCCACTTCTCCTGTGTTACATGCTGCCCAACCCCCCCCCCCTGCATGACCCAGTGTCCACAGCGCACACCAAATTGTCCCTGCGCAGCCTTCAGCTGCCCTCATGCCACGCCACACTCATGTCTATTTATAAGTGCGTCTGCCATGAGGAGGAACCGCAGGCACACACTGCAGAGGGTTGGCACGGCTAGGCAGCGACCCTCTTTAAAAGTGGTGGGGCGATAGCCCACAATGCTGTACAGAAGCAATGAGAAATAGAATCCTGTGCCACCGCCATCAGGAGCTGCACACGTGGACATAGCAATGGGGAATCTATGTGCCACACACTATTCATTCTGTCAAGGTGTCTGCATGCCCCAGTCAGACCGCGTTTTTTTATAAATAGTCACAGGCAGGTACAACTGGGAATCCCCAACTCCGCAATGGGAATTCCATCTGCACCCACAGCATGGGTGGCTCCCTGGAACCCACCGGCTGTACATAAATGTATCCCATTGCAGTGCCCTGGACAGCAGAGCTAACGTCAGATTAAATGCAGGTGGGCTTCGGCCCACACTGCATGGCCCAGTCAGACTGGGGTTCTTTAGAAGTGGACACATGTAGTTACAACTCCGTGTGGACCGACAGCATGGGTGGCTCCCTGGAACCCACCGGCGGTACATAAATATATCCCATTGCAGTGCCCAACACAGCTGAGGTAACGTCAGCTGTAATGCAGGTGGGCAAAAAATTAATTGGATTACACTGTAGGCGAGGGCCCCAAAAAATTGGTGTACCAACAGTACTAATGTACGTCAGAAAAATTGCCCATGCCCAACCAAGAGGGCAGGTGAAACACATTAATTGCTTTGGTTAATGTGGCTTAATTTGTAACTAGGCCTGGAGGCAGCCCAGTTAAAATAAAAATTGGTTCAGGTGAAAGTTTCAACGGTTTAATGAGCATTGAAACGTATAAAAATTGTTTACAAAAATTATATGACTGAGCCTTGTGGGCCTAAGAAAAATTGCCCGTTCGGCGTGATTACGTGAGGTTTCAGGAGGAGGAGCAGGAGCAGGAGGAGGAGGAATATTATACACAGATTGATGAAGCTAAAAGGTCTACGTTTTTGATGGTGATAGAGAACAATGCTTCCATCCGCGGGTGCAGCCTACGTATTGCTTAGGTATCGCTGCTGTCCGCTGGTGGAGAAGAGAAGTCTGGGGAAATCCAGGCTTTGTTCATCTTGATGAGTGTAAGCCTGTCGGCACTGCCGGTTGACAGGCGGGTACGCTTATCTGTGATGATTCCCCCAGCCGCACTAAACACCCTCTCTGACAAGACGCTAGCCGCAGGACAAGCAAGCACCTCAGGCATACAGGCATACAGGCATACAGCGCGAGTTCAGGCCACGTGTCCAGCTTTGACACCCAGTAGTTGTAGGGGGCAGAGGCGTCACGGAGGACGGTCGTGCGATCGGCTACGTACTCCCTCACCATCCTTTTACAGTGCTCCCGCCGACTCAGCCTTGACTGGGGAGCGGTGACACAGTCTTGCTGGGGAGCCAGAAAGCTGTGAAAGGCCTTAGAGAGTGTTCCCCTGCCTGTGCTGTACATGCTGCCTGATCTCTGCGCCTTCCCTGCTACCTGGCCCTCGGAACTGCGCCTTCGGCCACTAGCGCTGTCGGATGGGAATTTTACCATCAGTTTGTCCGCCAGGGTCCTGTGGTATAGCATCACTCTCGAACCCCTTTCCTCTTCGGGTATGAGAGTGGAAAGATTCTCCTTATACCGTGGGTCGAGCAGTGTGTACACCCAGTAATCCGTAGTGGCCAGAATGCGTGTAACGCGAGGGTCACGAGAAAGGCATCCTAACATGAAGTCAGCCATGTGTGCCAGGGTACCTGTACGCAACACATGGCTGTCCTCACTAGGAAGATCACTTTCAGGATCCTCCTCCTCCTCCTCCTCCTCAGGCCATACACGCTGAAAGGATGACAGGCAAGCAGCATGGGTACCCTCAGCAGTGGGCCAAGCTGTCTCTTCCCCCTCCTCCTCATCCTCCTCCCCCTCCTCCTCCGCCTCCTCAACGCGCTGAGATATAGACAGGAGGGTGCTCTGACTATCCAGCGACATACTGTCTTCCCCGCCTCTGTTTCCGAGCGCAAAGCGTCTGCCTTTATGCTTTGCAGGGAACTTCTCAAGAGGCATAGCAGAGGAATGGTGACGCTAATGATTGCAGCATCGCCGCTCACCATCTGGGTAGACTCCTCAAAGTTTCCAAGGACCTGGCAGATATCTGCCAACCAGGCCCACTCTTCTGTAAAGAATTGAGGAGGCTGACTCCCACTGCGCTGCCCATGTTGGAGTTGGTATTCCACTATAGCTCTACGCTGCTCATAGAGCCTGGCCAACATGTGGAGCGTAGAGTTCCACCGTGTGGGCACATCGCACAGCAGTTGGTGCACTGGCAGATGAAACCAATGTTGCAGGGTGCGCAGGGTGGCAGCGTCCGTGTGGGACTTGCGGAAATGTGCGCAGAGCCGGCGCACCTTTCCGAGCAAGTCTGACAAGCGTGGGTAGCTTTTCAGAAAGCGCTGAACCACCAAATTAAAGATGTGGGCCAGGCATGGCACGTGCGTGAGGCTGCCGAGCTGCAGAGCCGCCACCAGGTTACGGCCGTTGTCACACACGACCATGCCCGGTTGGAGGCTCAGCGGCGCAAGCCAGCGGTCGGTCTGCTCTGTCAGACCCTGCAGCAGTTCGTGGGCCGTGTGCCTCTTCTCTCCTAAGCTGAGTAGTTTCAGCACGGCCTGCTGACGCTTGCCCACAGCTGTGCTGCCGTGCCGCGCGACACCGACTGCTGGCGACGTGGTGCTGCTGACACATCTTGATTGCGAGACAGAGGTTGCGTAGGAGGAGGAGGAGGGTGGTTTAGTGGAGGAAGCATACACCGCTGCAGATACCACCACCGAGCTGGGGCCCGCAATTCTGGGGGTGGGTAGGATGTGAGCGGTCCCAGGCTCTGACTCGGTCCCAGCCTCCACTAAATTCACCCAATGTGCCGTCAGGGAGATATAGTGGCCCTGCCCGCCTGTGCTTGTCCACGTGTCCGTTGTTAAGTGGACCTTGGCAGTAACCGCGTTGGTGAGGGCGCATACAATGTTGCGGGAGACGTGGTCGTGCAGGGCTGGGACGGCACATCGGGAAAAGTAGTGGCGACTGGGAACTGAGTAGCGCGGGGCCGCCGCCGCCATCATACTTTTGAAAGCCTCCGTTTCCACAACCCTATACGGCAGCATCTCCAGGCTGATAAAATTGTCTATGTGCATATTTAATGCTTGAGCGTGCGGGTGCGTGGCGGCGTACTTGTGCTTGCGCTCCAACACTTGCGCTAGCGACGGCTGGACGGTGCGCTGACAGACATTGGTGGATGGGGCCGAGGACAGCGGAGGTGAGGGTGTGGGTGCAGGCCAGGAGACGGTAGTGCCTGTGCCCTGAGAGGGGGGTTGGATCTCAGTGGCAGGTTGGGGCACAGGGGGAGAGGCAGTGGTGCAAACCGGAGGCAGTGAACGGCCTTCGTCCCACCTTGTGGGGTGCTTGGCCATCATATGTCTGCGCATGCTGGTGGTGGTGAGGCTGGTGGTGGTGGCTCCCCGGCTGATCTTGGCGCGACACAGGTTGCACACCACTGTTCGTCGGTTGTCTGCACTCTCAGTGAAAAACTGCCAGACCTTTGAGCACCTCGGCCTCTGCAGGGTGGCATGGCGCGAGGGGGCGCTTTGGGAAACAGTTGGTGGATTATTCGGTCTGGCCCTGCCTCTACCCCTGGACACCGCACTGCCTCTTGCAACCTGCCCTGCTGCTGCCCTTGCCTCCCCCTCTGAAGACCTGTCCTCAGTAGGCGTAGCAAACCAGGTGGGGTCAGTCACCTCATCGTCCTGCTGCTCTTCCTCCGAATTCTCTGTGCGCTCCTCCCTCGGACTTACTGCCCTTACTACTACGTCACTGATAGACAACTGTGTCTCATCGTCATCGTCCTCCTCACCCACTGAAAGTTGTTGAGACAGTTGCCGGAAGTCCACAGCCTCATCCCCCGGACCCCGAGAACTTTCAAAAGGTTGGGCATCGGTCACGACAAACTCCTCCAGTGGGATAGGATTCGGAACCCTTGCTGCCCTTTCTGGGCAGGGGCCCGGAAACAGTTCTTGGGAGTCTGCCTGCTCCTCAGAATGTGTCATTTTCATGAAGTGAGGAGGCTGGGAGGAAGGAGGAGCAGCAGCCAGAGGATTCAGAGTTGCAGCAGTGGACGGCGCAGAACTCTGGGTGTTCGATAGATTGCTGGATGCACTTTCTGCCATCCACAACAGGACCTGCTCACACTGCTCATTTTCTAATAAAGGTCTACCGCGTGGACCCATTAATTGTGAGATGAATGCGGGGACGCCAGAAACGTGCCTCTCTCCTAATCCCGCAGCAGTCGGCTGCGATACACCTGGATCAGGAGCTCGGCCTGTGCCCACACCCTGACTTGGGCCTCCGCGTCCTCGTCCGCGTCCTCTAGGCCTACCCCTACCCCTCAGCATGGTGTATTACCAGTAGTGCAGAAACAGAACGCTGTAATTAAATGTGCCGCTTATTGGCCTGTGGTTGGAGGCTGACTTCGCTTACGGAACGCACAGCAGAGCCAGGAAATAATTTTGCGCAAGCCTGCTGTAACACTTAGCTGGCTGCGTATGAATTAGGAGGACAACTACCCCCAGCACAGACCCAGTACACTGAGGACAGTCACAGGCAGCCCAAATAGATTTTTTTTCCAAAATGTTTTGGGAAAGGCCCACTGCCTATATTCAATAAATATGTCTTCTGTCCCTGCCTCACCACTACTGGCCCTGGAGTATGTAAAATAACTGCAGACTGTTGCACTGTGGACTGGAATACAGCGGTGATGTAACAGCCAACACAGAGCCAGGAAATTATTTTGCGCAAGCCTGCTGTAACACTTAGCTGGCTGCGTATGAATTAGGAGGACAACTACCCCCAGCACAGACCCAGTACACTGAGGACAGTCACAGGCAGCCCAAATAGATTTTTTTTCCCAAATGTTTTTGTAAAGGCCCACTGCCTATATTCAATAAATATGTCTTCTGTCCCTGCCTAACCACCACTACTGGCCCTGGACTATGTATAATTACTGCAGGGCGCAATGCTCTGCACGGCCGATATACAAAAAAAAAAATGTGCAACACTGCAAAAAGCAGCCTCCACACTACTGCACACGGTTAGATGTGGCCCTAAGAAGGACTGTTGGGGTTCTTGAAGCCTAAAATACTCCTAACGCTCTCCCTATAGCAGCTCCGGCACCAGCAGCACTTTCCCTGATCTCTGTCAGAATGCATCTGTGGCGAGCCGCGGGAGGGGCCGATTTATATACCCGGGTGACACCTGATCTCGCCAGCCACTCACTGCAGGGGGGTGGTATAGGGCTTGAACATCGCAGGGGGAAGTTGTAATGGCTTCCCTGTCTTTCTATTGGCCAGAAAAGTGCGCTAAAGTACCATCAGCACTTTCCCTGATCTCTGTCAGAATGCATCAGTGGTGAGCCGCGGGAGGGGCCGATTTATATACTCGGGTGACACCTGATCTCGCCAGCCACTCACAGCAGAGGGGTGGTATAGGGCTTGAACGTCGCAGGGGGAAGTTGTAATGGCTTCCCTGTCTTTCTATTGGCCAGAAAAGCGCGCTAACGTCTCAGAGATGAAAGTGAAAGTAACTCGAACATCGCGTGGTACTCGTCACGAGTAACGAGCATCTCGAACACGCTAATACTCGAACGAGTATCAAGCTCGGACGAGTACGTTCACTCATCTCTACTAGTAACTCAAAATATGGCCATAAATAGACATATTCTTTATACACACACAGCAGCATATTCTGAAAAAGCCATCTGAAAATGTGGTGATGCCTTTTAACACCTTCCCGCTCCAGGACGTACATTTACGTCCTGGAGCGTCGGGGTATGTATGCAGAGAGGTCGCGGGGTGATGTCTCTGCATACAGCGCGGGCGTCAGCTATTAACTACAGCTGACACCTGCGGGCAATAGCCGTTCGGCCGATCGCGGCTATTAACCCTTTAAATGCTGCTGTCAATTTAAATGCTGCTGTCAATTCCCGTATGCCCCCCCACGGTGAGATCGGGGGAGTCGTGCAGATGTCATGGCTGCCGGGGGCCTTCTGAAAGGCCCCAGAGCTGCCTTGCAAGACTGCCTATCAAGCCACCCCACGGGGATGGCTTGATAGGCTGCCTGTCAGAATGCAGTATGACGTAATGCTATAGCATTGGTCCTGGGCTGCACGTTGTCCAAAAAATAGAGATAGGCACGATCTCTTGGTCAGACCATGCCCCGTGACCATACATATCTCTAGTAAGTTTGTGTCCAACCCTTCCCCCCTAATGAACATATTATGTCCCGTCTTGACTTGAAGGGCATTATAGAATCTGAAGTACAATCTTATTTTCTACATTACCACTGGCTCTAGTTTAGATCCAATCATTGTGCGGCGGCCTATATAAGAGGCGTTTTTATCAAATATTCCACCCTCACTAAAAGAAAAAAGTTCCTCATGAAACAAATCCATCACCTAGACATGACAAATAAGAAAAGCTCATCTCCTGAGGCCGCTTTCACATGGCCGAGAAAATTGTGAGATTTGTGCGTTGTGAGATGAATATCAATCCCATTATTTGGACGTTCCCTTGGAACGCCTCGCCTATTGTTTTCAATGCGAACGGAAAACAGTACAATGTGAGGTTTCCCATTGATAACAATAAGAAACAGTTGCCGATTCTGGAGGGTCGCAACTGTACTAAAGTAATGGGAAGCGTCTTTGACACAAAAACGCCACGCAGCCGTGGGTACATCGCATGGTCCCGAGTGCGATATCGGCATGAGTTTCATGGTCCAATATCTCACTCGGCCGTGTGAAACTAGCCTGATACAACCTCCGAATTGCCGTTACTCCACCTTAAACAGTACTCCATACTAGTCACCCAGTACATCATCTCCTTCCAGTGCATGAAGATGCATCATTAGGGCGCCTACCCACTTGCGATTTTTTTTCCTGTGATGTTTTGCGTTTTTTCTCAAGAGCAATTAGTATAGAATGTGTTCTTGTCCATCTGGTTTTTTTTTTTCCATTTCGTGGGGTTTTTTCACATAGGAACTGTCAGTTGCATATGTCTCCTTATTTTTCTCTTAATGCACCCATGATTGTCAATGGAGGGCTGCAAAAAACGCCGCGAAAAACGCGCAAAAAACACCGCGAAAACGCCGCGCTTTTCACACGCAAAAATCGGCAACGCAAGTGGGTAGGCGCCCTTATACACAAGATATCTGTCCCAGTGCCTTCCTTCCCTAAGTAGCTTAAAGTCCGAAGATCCAAAAACAATACTGCCTTCTTTATAGATTCTCACTGTACTAAAATGACTCAATTGCGGACCAATACTCCTGCTACTATCAGTCTCTATACAACCTCAGGGACGATGAGGGAATACATCTGGAGAAGAGAGAGCCACATGTTTTATCGTATATCAAATATATCAAAGTTATATCCGGAGCTAATTGAACAAGTTTCCTCATTCCCCCCCACCCCCCACCCGCCCAATCACCCAACCCCCCCTCTCCCCTGGTGAACTGTATAAAGCAATTGGTTCTCTTAAACTACTGAAATCTTCAGCCCTTGGTGTGTTCTCTAGTGGGGATTATTGGCAATATCTTAACCCCCATATGTTGACACTATTTGCTACAACCGCGTATGATGGCTCTCCACTAGGAGATACGCTTGAGGCTCAGATAGTAACCTCACCAAACTAGGGAAGAACCCGATTTCTACTCCCAATTTTCATCTCACTTCTCAATTCAGACATCAAAATCTGTGCCAGAGTACCTGGCTAGTACTTGTACTAGCATTAACCCCTTCACTGCCCTAGACCACCAGGGGCTACATACTGGCATTAACCCCTTCACTGCCCTAGACCACCAGGTGCTGTATACTGGCATTAACCCCTTCACTTCCCTAGGCAAGTTTCCTTATACTTCCCTAGAACACCAGGGGTCTTTGCAATAACCCATCAACCTCCCTAAACCACCGATTCCTTATTAATCCCCTTACTATTCTCGACGACCGGTTATATTAACATTAACCCCTTCACTGCTCTAGACCACCAGATACAGTATAATGACATTAACCCTCCCACTGCCCAAGACCAGATGGTATAATAACATTAAGAACTTCACTATCATAGTCAACTGGACATGGATAAATTAACCCTTTCACTACCCTAAACCACTAGGGATGCAGACAATAACCTTCCTTGTACTACACCTGGATGTTGTTTAGTAGAACTTTCCAAGATGCTATATGTGTCTGTACATCTGTTTGCTTGATACAGATGTAGCATTACCATCTTTGAAGGATGGCGCATTACATCTGCCCGCCGCCTGTAAGCTGTGCTACACTGATTGCGGGGTGCAGCAGCTGCCCTTCACTTTGAACGGCTACCATGATACGCAAACAGCATAGTTTCTCACGCTGAGCCTCGACTCATTAGTCCAGTAACCTGCTGGCGTATGTCAATTTTTATTTGATGCGGATCTGTATTGGCCAGCTTAAAGGGACCAGCGCCCGGGTAACCAGGTAACTGCCCGGCCCACTGGGTCCAAGGGCTCAGAGGGAGCATTGCAGCCGTCTGAGCTGAAGCACATTGCAAAGCATCACAATGGCTAAAGCAGCTCGCCCGCTTTCCTGTCCTACTAGACAAACGTTCACACTCCCACATAACATTATATGACAAAATTATGTGTTATTGCCTTATGAAGCATGTAACTTTCACTTTGATTCACTAGAATACCCCTTTAATAACCCAATGTTGCACCTATAGCAATTTGGTGCATCTTTCTAGCTTTATGAAAGGTAAAATTAAATTTTGAGATTTTTATCTGCACTTCGTTTTAATGTGCTATTAAACATTTATATGTGGTCATTAAGGAGTTTAGCAGATTCCTGCTATATTTGTCATTCCATTTTTCACCAACAGGTGGCCATAAACGGTGTCACCATTATGTGGATAACAAAAGGTCTTCTGCGTTTGGTGCTACATTAAGGATATTCAGCAGCTGATGCGACTCCAAATATGTTACTGTAAAGATATTCTCATGGCCATATTTTATATTACTATATCCCTACTGACCAGAGGCGTAACCTGAAGCCCCTGGGCCCCAATGCAAAACCTGTAACAGGGCCCCCAACTATAATGCTTTATTCATAGTACTGGGCTCCCTATATGGAGAAGAGAGGCCTTATAGGTCTTCTATGAGTCCTTGGCTTGGGTGCAACCGCATCCCCTATAATTACACCCCTGCTACTGACAGTCCCCATCTCTGGCACGGTCTGTTATAGGCCATATTATGGTAAAATCTTCCCCATAGGAATCAATGGGGCTACTAATACCATATATTGCAATACACTGAGGCAGGCGTAAGTGCAGTTTCATGTGCTTTTACGCTGCGCATTTGCACATGCTTGTGCGAGTTTTACTATAGTGTGTCAATGTGCAAATCAGGCACATTTACATGTACAAGAAAAACACACAAGCATGCTCTCATTTATTGAAATGGGCAATTTATACTACTTTTGTGTGCAAATCTGCAGGAAAATAGGGCATGCTGCATATTGTTATTGCGTGAACAAAACGCGTGTGCAAAATACGCTTATGTGAACGAACCCATTGAAATTAATGGGTTCTATTCAATGCAAAACTCTGAGCAAATATGCCCATGTAATTGGCATGAGTGAGCACAGCCTGATACATAACACTATAGGGCTGTGAGGTTGTGGAGTGGCCCTCTCTGGTCATTTCAGGGTCTGCTTCTTCACATATGTTGAGACTGCCTCAGGTTTGCCAGATAAAAGTCATGTCCAGCCTTTATTGCCAGATCGGCAAAGGTTCAAGTCAAGAGTTAAACCATTCCTGCGGCACTGCATGTATATTATACACACTCACATATATAGTTTTTTTGCACAGACGTTTCACTGTTGTCCTGCCACCTAGTGGCCAAACAGCTTTATTGAATAAGCTTTAGTTGATCTGCAGCCAACATATTATAAACTCGTAGGTCCTAATTAGAGATGAGCGAGCACCAAAATGCTCGGGTGCTCGTTACTCGAGTCGAACTTTCAGTGATGCTCGAAAGTTCATTTCGAGTAACGAACCCCATTGAAGTCAATGGGCGACTCGAGCATTTTTGTACATGACTGGTGCTCCGCTAAGGTTTTCATTTGTGAAAATATTAGCAAATCACCAAAGTCATGTAAAAAACACAGAAATGGATAGGGCAGGCGAGGAGCAACATGCAGGGCTGCATTTCGGGCTCCAAGGACTCACTATTAAGCCACAATAGTGGCAAGAGTGAGACCCCCCCCCCCACACACACACACACACTGTCAGCATAACGATCGTTCTCCTCTGCCACAGCTGTAACAGCTGTGGCAGAGAAGAACAATGTTAGCCCATTGAATTCAATGGAGGCGGCAATACAGCCGGCTCCATTGAATTCAATGGAGGCGGCAATACAGCCGGCTCCATTGAAAGCAATGGGCTGCCGGTGAGCGCGGGATGAATTTTCGGGAAGGGCTTAAAAATATAAGCCCTTACCTGAAAAAGAAAGATTTTAGTGTAAAAAAGAATAAAGATGCAGGCATTCTCTTCAATGGAGCCGCTGCTGCTGGCGACTCCATTGAAGACAATGGTCCGCTGGCACACCTGAATTCTTTTTCAGGGAAGGACTTTACATATAAGCCATTCCCTGGAAATGAATTAAAAGTGATTTAAAAAACAAAAAAAATAGATACTCACCTCCCTTCAGCTGCCGGGCACAGCCGCGTGTTCTCCTACTGTCCCCTGCACTGTGGTGCTGAACTGCTGTCATTCAGCGGAGAGCTGCGCTGAGCCAATCAGAGGCAACACTCACTCACCCATTCATGAATTCATGAATGGGTGTGAGTGTGATCTGCCTCTGATTGGCTCAGCGCTGAGCCAATCAGGGGCATGTCTGACTCACACCCCCTTCACACCCACTGCAGGCCGGCCGCGCTGAACTCCGTCTGCCGGGGCCAGGTGAGTATATATATTTTTTTTAATTTTTACACATTTCTGGATGAATTGCAGGGAAGGGCTTATATATTTAAGCCCTTCCCGACAATTCATCCCGCGATCGCCGGCAGCCGATTGCTTTCAATGGAGCCGGCTGTATTGCCGGCTCCAATGAATTCAATGGTCAGTGCTCGTTTAATCGAGACGAGTACCGCGTGGTGCTCGTCTCGAATAACGAGCATCTCGAGCACCCTAATACTCGAACGAGCATCAAGCTCGGACGAGTATGCTCGCTCATCTCTAGTCCTAATCCATTTAAGTGAATGGACTGAACTGCAATACCAGGCACAGCCACTATACAATGTATGGCGCTGTGCCTGGTGTGAACTGAAGTGACAGCGGAGCTCACCCAGATGCTGCTGTCATTTCAATTAGCTGATCAACGGGGATTTCAAAAAAGGGGCCCCACGCTAATCAACTATTGATGAATTATCCTGAGTGTGATCAAGAAAGCAGTGCCTTTCGAAACGTGTCTGTGCATAGACATGGTGACACAGTATTTATAATTGTTGGGGAATTTTTTAAATAAAAGAAGAATAATAGTAGTGTTTATAAGGCATCGGTTTTTCTCCTTTGTTGTTGCTTTTCAAGCCTTTGACTTATGGTCAGCCTGAGCGCCTGATAACCTTCAAGCCGAATCGGGGTAAATCAAAATACTAATAATCACCTGTTTGTCTGTGAGTGATTTACATACTCCGCCCCTGATCACATGACAGGGACGTCAAAGGTCCTTCATCCCGAGTGAGTGAGTTACATGCTCTGCCCCTGATCACATGACGGTCATATCATCACAGGTCCTGTAAGCACACGGCTGCTGTCCAGCTAGGTGTTCATTAGTATTTCATAGCAACTTAGTCTGCGGAGGTTTATAGGGGATATATAACTCACTCGGGATGAAGGACCTGTGATGATGTCACAGCCATGCCCAACTCCTGATCATATGATGGTAATGCTCATCCTGAGTGAGTTACATGCTTCGCCCCTGATTACATGACAGTGACGTCCACATAAGTCCTTCATCACTGTGCAGATTACGGGCGCACTACATCCCCTACAAACCCCCTGCGGCCTCAGTTGCTATGGAATACTAACGGCCACCTGTCTGTAAGTGAGTGACTGTGTGAGTTACATGTGATGATGTCACCATCATGGGATCAGTCACAGGGGCTCTGAGCGCCACCCCATATCACATGACGGTGACATCCTCACAGGTCCTTCACTTTATTAAAAACCTGCAGAGCCGGACAGCAGCCATGTGCTTACAGGACCTGTGATGATGTCACCGTTATGTGATCAGTCACCTGTGTGGGAGGAGTCTGAGGGCACATGACTGGGGGGTGACCAGTGTGTGCAGAACTCTGCTGTGCTGGTTGTCATGCCTGTTCCATGGGATGAAAAATGTGATGTACACGTAGCAGAGCTGTATGTAATGTACATGTAGCAGAGCTGTGTGTATGTGACGTGCATGTAGCAGAGCTGTGTGACGCATTGTGCCACCAGAAACACTAGTACTATAATTTCCTAATAATTACTAGTAATACTTACTAACCAGATGAAGGTAACGTTGTATTATGGGTTTTGGAATCCATAAATAGTGTAATCCCATAAAACCCCTTTATCCCTGTCACCGCCAATGACCACCATAAACTAAGTTATGGTTCTCATTGGGCAAATCCCATTGAGTCTAGGGGAGTACTTTTTAAAATTACCTGGATTCCCGTTCCTGCACGGTCATCCGTGGGAGTTGGCATGGAGACAGTTCACCGGACTCATCTCTACAGGCTGTTCTCTCATGATAGTGCATGAGCAAAGCCTTGAGACATGAGCCAGCTGCACTGTCTATGTCAGGACAGTGTCCGGGATATGGGGGTCCCTGAGATATCCCGCAACCCCTGTCCCTGCCTACTTGCCCCCCTGGGCTAACCCCCAGGGCGACAACTGGGCGACGGTCCCTACCCTCACTAGGGAAGCGGGACACGGGAGACAAACAGACACTGAGACAAGCAACGGTAGAATGGTCAGACAATCCGGGTAGGCAACAAGAGGGTACGCAGTACGGAGGGGTCAGGCAAAAACGTAGTCAAGTCCAAAAGCAGGTGTCAGAAAAGCCGAGGTCACAAGAGCAGTCAGGATAAACGCGGGTGCAGCTGGAGAACCAAACTAACACTGGCGAGGCCTGAGAGGAAAACACACCTATTTAAATGCTGTCAGCGCTCCCGCCCCAGAAGCTGATTGGGGCGGGGAGCCTGACAGCAGCAGGGCTAATCAGGGCGGTGCTGGGGACACGCCCCCAGTCTAGCTGCACAGACAGTTACTAGGGAAGCCAGCCTGGTAGTCAGGACACTAGAAGCACCAGCTGCCTCCCTAGCAACCCGGCGGCGACCAGTCTTACAGCGGCCCGGGGAGATCACCAGAACCGGGGTACCTCTGCGCCGCGCTCCTGTACCCCGGGTGGCCGGACCGGTGGTGCGGGCACGGCGGCCCCGAGAGTTGCCGGTTCTGACAGTACCCCCCCTTCTACGGGGGTACACCGGACCCCCATGGCCAGGTGCGGGCTTAAGCGGGAAAGCCCTGTGGAATGCCTGGACTAGGCGTGGCGCATGAACGTCCCTGGCAGGGACCCACGTCCTATCCTCAGGGCCAAATCCTCTCCAGTGGACCAGGTACTGCAGCCCACCTCTAACCCGTCGGGCATCCACAAGCCTTTCTACTTCATACTCCAGTTCCCCCTGTACCAGAGAGGGAGGAGGCGGGTTCTGGGTGGGGAGAACTGGAGTCACATACTTCTTAAGCAAGTTCTTGTGAAAAACCTTGTGGACCTTCCAGGGGTCAGGAAGTGCCAACTTATATGACACCGGGTTGATAACCTGAGAAACCGTAAATGGGCCAATGAACCGAGGAGCAAGTTTCAGGGAGGGAACCTTAAGTCTCAGATTCTTAGATGATAATAAAACCTGCTCCCCGACCACAAAAGGTGCAGAGATAGTACGTCTTTTATTTGCGTATTTACGCAGTTTCTCTTGGGAACCCTGAAGGTTCTTACGAACCTGGGCCCAAACTGTGCACAGTTCTTCGGCGGATATGTCGGCGGCCGGATTGTTCGAGACCAAAGGAGTAGAAAGCGAGAACCGGGGATGGAACCCATAGTTACAAAAAAAAGGTGACAGTTGGGTCGACGAGTTACCATGGTTGTTAATAGCAAATTCGGCGAGAGGTAAGTAGTTGGCCCACTGATGCTGGTTATCAGAGACAAACAGTCGCAGATACTGGATAAGTTCTTGGTTCATCCGTTCCGTTTGTCCGTTACTCTCGGGATGGAAAGCGGAGGAAAAGGACAAATTAACGTTTAGATTTTTACAGAAGGCTCGCCAGAAGCGAGCGACGAACTGAACCCCTCTATCAGACACAATATCCTCGGGGATCCCATGTAACCGAACAATCTCCTTGATGAACATCTCAGACAAAAGTTTGGCGTTAGGCAACTTGCCAAGTGGAACAAAATGAGACATTTTGGAGAAACGGTCAACTATTACCCAAATGACCGTATTCCCCAGTGAGGATGGCAGATCAGTAATAAAATCCATGGACAAATGGGACCATGGCCTGGACGGAATGGGCAAGGGCAGAAGAGGCCCCTCAGGACGTCTCCTGAGGTTCTTCCCCCTTGCGCAAACCGGGCACGCGGACACAAATACCCGTACATCCTTGGCCATGTGCGGCCACCAATAGAGTCTGGCCGCTAACTCCAGAGTACCCCTGATACCGGGGTGTCCAGCTAGGACTGAAGCATGTGTCTCCTCTAACACTTTCAATCTCAGTGACAACGGGACAAATAATTTGCCTTCCGGAAGGGCTTCAGGAGCAGATTGTTGAGCGGCGTGAATGAGAGGTGAAAGGTCGGAGGAGACAGCAGCGAGGACCACCCCAGGGGAGAGAATGCTCTCAGGCTCCGGCTCGGAAGGTTCCGGAGAACCAAAACTCCTAGACAGGGCATCAGCCTTGACATTCTTAGAACCGGGTCTATAGGTAACAACAAAATTGAACCGAGAGAAAAACAAGGCCCAGCGGGCTTGCCGAGCATTTAACCTCTTAGCGGAATCTAGATAAGTGAGGTTTTTATGGTCAGTGAGTACCGTAATCTGGTGATGGGCTCCTTCCAAAAAATGCCTCCACTCTTCGAAAGCCCACTTAATCGCCAGCAATTCCCGGTTGCCTATATCATAGTTCCGTTCGGTGGACGAAAACTTCCTAGAAAAATAGGCACACGGTCTAAGGTTGGTGAGAGTGGAGGGACCTTGGGACAGTACCGCTCCCACACCAAACTCAGAGGCATCTACCTCCACCACAAAAGGACTGGACAGATCCGGTTGTACTAGGACAGGTGCAGACGAGAACGCCGCCTTTAGGGTATTGAAGGCCCTCAGAGCCTCAGAAGACCAGGTCCTCACATCTGCCCCCTTTCTGGTGAGGTCCGTTAGAGGTTTAGCCACCACGGAGAAGTCTTTAATGAATTTGCGATAGTAGTTGGCGAAGCCGAGGAAGCGTTGAAGGGCTTTCAACGACCCTGGCTGGGCCCACTCCGTGATGGCCTTCACCTTTTCAGGATCCATCTGGAAGTCGCATGGCGTGATGATATACCCCAAAAATGATATCTTTTGTACCCCGAAAACACATTTCTCGAGTTTAGCAAACAGCTTGTTATGTCTGAGTCGAGCTAGCACAGTCAGAACGTGAGTATGGTGACTCGGCAAGTCGGAGGAAAAAATCAAAATGTCGTCTAGATATACAACCACGAACACCCCCATGATATCCTGAAACACTGAGTTCATGTACCCCTGAAAAATGGCGGGGGCGTTACACAATCCAAAAGGCATAACTAGGTATTCAAAATGCCCGAGGGGCGTATTGAAGGCGGTTTTCCACTCATCCCCCTCCCGAATGCGGATGAGGTTGTATGCTCCCCTGAGATCAAGTTTAGAAAACCATCGGGCACCAGCGACCTGGTTGAGGAGGTCAGGAATGAGTGGAAGAGCATACTGGTTTCGGACTGTGATTTTATTTAGCTCTCTATAGTCAATACAGGGCCGGAGACCCCCATCCTTCTTCTCAACGAAGAAAAACCCGGCACCCACCGGGGATTCTGAGGGCCGGATGTGCCCCTTGGCCAGGCTGTCCTGGATGTAGTCCCTCATGGATTCTCTCTCTGGAACCGTAACGTTATAAATGCGGCCCTTAGGAAGTTTGGCCCCAGGAATCAAGTCTATTTTACAGTCCCATTCCCTATGAGGGGGCAGAGCTTCAGATAATTGTTTGGAGAACACGTCAGAAAACTCGGAGAGGTATTCTGGTAGGGGGCTCCCCTCGCAGGTGGAGATTCCCACCTTCACCGCACAAAGGTGGTTGGCACAGCGGGGACCCCACTTTACCAGTTCCAACGTGTCCCAATTTACTACCGGGTTGTGCTCCCGGAGCCAGGGGAGGCCTAGGAAGACGTCCACAGACAAATCTCTCATCACTAGAAAGGTGCAGGTTTCCACGTGTAAGGCTCCTATAGTAAACCTTACTTCAGGGGTCACCAGATTAACCACCCCTGCTTGCAAAGGAGTGGAGTCCACTCCTGAAACCAGAATCGGAGTTTCTAAACGTAACAAAACCCCGGACAGTTGAGCAACGAAATTAAAGTTAACGAAATTAGCCGCAGCCCCCGAATCAACAAAGGCTTGCCCAGTACGGTGGAAAGCATGAAATTCTAGGGTGCAAGGCACTAACATTTTGGACAACACAGGGAGTACCTTGGCTCCTAGACAGTCCCCCCGATAACTGCCTAGGAGCGGGAGTTCTTCCTGCCGTGGCTTCTTAGCGCAGGTAGCAATGCGGTGACCCGGCTCCCCACAGTAGAAGCAGAGGTTCTTCTTCAGGCGGTGTTCCCGTCGTTGCTCGGGGTTCACGGCTCCCAGCTCCATGGCCTCGGTGGTGGGAGGGTAAAAGGTCGGGTCAGTCGAAGAAGTAGACGTGGGGAGTGGGGTGGTCCGAGCGGCGTGTCTGGCCCTCAAACGTCGGTCGGCTCGAATAGCCAGCGACATGGCTTGCTCCAGGGTTTTAGGCTCTGGGTGGGCCACAAGTAGGTCCTTGAGACCCTCAGACAGACCGGTCAAAAATAAGTCTTTTAGGGCGGCATCGTTCCACCGGGATTCCGTACAATGTTGACGGAATTGGGAACAGTAGTCCTCCGCCATCTTACAACCCTGGCGCAGGGCCAGAAGTTTGGAGACTGCGTAGCCCGCCCGGTCGGGTTCGTCATAAATTTGACCCAGGGCGAAAAAAAAGGCGTCGAGGGATAGTCGGGCTGGAGAGCCAGCTGGTAGCGAGAAAGCCCAATTTTGGGGCTCTCCCCTCAGGCGGGTAATTACGATTCCCACTTTCTGGTATTCAGTACCAGAGGAGTGGGGGCGGAGATCAAAGTAGAGCTTGCAGCTCTCTCTAAATGCAAAAAACTGATCTCTCTCTCCGGAGAAGCAATCCGGAAGCGTGGCTCGAGGTTCTGACATCGTTCCTGGAGCGGACGAGGGCTGCATGGGACCTGCAGCTGCCACTTGTTCCCGTGGCTGCAAGCGGGCTGTTAGGTCCTGGGCAAGGGTCGTAAGGACCTGGACCTGGTTCGCTACAGCCGCCACGGCCTCCATCGAGGGGCTCAAAGTTGCCGGGCGGATGCAAGGGTCTGACCTTAGTTCGGCCAGTGTTACTGTCAGGACAGTGTCCGGGATATGGGGGTCCCTGAGATATCCCGCAACCCCTGTCCCTGCCTACTTGCCCCCCTGGGCTAACCCCCAGGGCGACAACTGGGCGACGGTCCCTACCCTCACTAGGGAAGCGGGACACGGGAGACAAACAGACACTGAGACAAGCAACGGTAGAATGGTCAGACAATCCGGGTAGGCAACAAGAGGGTACGCAGTACGGAGGGGTCAGGCAAAAACGTAGTCAAGTCCAAAAGCAGGTGTCAGAAAAGCCGAGGTCACAAGAGCAGTCAGGATAAACGCGGGTGCAGCTGGAGAACCAAACTAACACTGGCGAGGCCTGAGAGGAAAACACACCTATTTAAATGCTGTCAGCGCTCCCGCCCCAGAAGCTGATTGGGGCGGGGAGCCTGACAGCAGCAGGGCTAATCAGGGCGGTGCTGGGGACACGCCCCCAGTCTAGCTGCACAGACAGTTACTAGGGAAGCCAGCCTGGTAGTCAGGACACTAGAAGCACCAGCTGCCTCCCTAGCAACCCGGCGGCGACCAGTCTTACAGCGGCCCGGGGAGATCACCAGAACCGGGGTACCTCTGCGCCGCGCTCCTGTACCCCGGGTGGCCGGACCGGTGGTGCGGGCACGGCGGCCCCGAGAGTTGCCGGTTCTGACAGTCTACATGCCAACTTCCACGAGTGACAGTTCAGACATGCCCTGTGAGCACTATAGCATAGTTTGTAGTGCTTATAGAGGTTCCCTTTAAAGCATGTATTCAGAATAAGTTGCCATGTGTGTATTGTACATGAGGAATCACACTATTTCTTAGCATTATATGACTTCTATCCTGTATATATCACCACTTTCCCCTCTGCAGGTTGTATCTGTAATTTCTAGTTGTTCCTGAGCTACTAGTGTAGTCTGTTGGTATGATGTCTCATAAGAAATGCAGGATCTCTTATCTGTAGCACGCCCTGATAAGTAATAGCAAAGTGGAGGATATTATACAGCAGTACTGAGCAGTGTAGGTGACATTACAATAGCTATAGCACAGTAAACACTATTAGCTGTGGTGACATCTTTGTGAGTCTCTCTCCTTTCTCCTTCCCTTAGATGCCTATTGGCAGCATGAGTTGTCACTCTTCCCAACTTCTTGTTTTCTCTGTTACCAGAGACCGACTTCACATGACAACAGGCAGTGGACAGCAATCTACAAGATTACTTGATTTCTCTTACTGGGAACAATAACATTCTTGTCCATATCACAGACACGAATTAGGACATGTGAATGCATAGTATATTGTGGGCCGTTCGTCTTGTGAACCGCAAATAGACAGGTACCCATTTGATGTCTGATGTGAGTTGTGCCTGAGCCCCTCAGGTGCCACTCAGGCACACAGCAAATGTGTTGGAGGTCTCCTCTGAGATATTTTTGGTCCACACAGACACTCATGGACTTCAAGACAGAGCCGTCTCACTTTTTACTGCATGTGTAAATGGAGAGGAATGCAACATAAGCTGAAAATCAGGAAATTAAGAATTTATTCGCCTGTTCAACTACGAAATGTTTGAGAAGAAAGTTTATAACTTGTTTTTCTCAAACCTGAATATGTACTGCAATCTCTCATAAGTCCACCAGATGGCAGTAAATCCCTATGATAAGAAAACTGGCGCATGGAAAAGTCACTGAGGGCTTTAACAATACTTGAATTTTCAGAAATGTTTATTGTACATAATGTGCTCTTTTGAAGTACAGTAATCAGGATTTGTGCTTCATTTTTGTTTCTGCAGTTACATAACTTTTATTTTCATTAGATTGTATTATACTGTAAAGTAGGCAACATCTGCAAACTAACACAACTAATCTCAGCCTGTGCTTTACCCCATTACTGCTGAAAAGGAATGCAACATGTGTCTGCAAGATAATCATTATCTATCTATCTATCTATCTATCTATCTATCTATCTATCTATCTATCTATCTATCTCATATCTACTTATCTAATACCGCATAGCTGATATCTATCGATCTATCTATCTATCTATCTCATATCTCTCTATCTCTCTATCTATCTATCTCATATCTATCTATCTATCTCATATCTATCTATCTCATATCTATCCATCTCATATCTATCTATCTATCTATCTATCTCATATCTAGCTATCTATCTATCTATCTATCTCATATCTATCTATCTATCTATCTATCTCATATCTATCTATCTATCTATCTCATATCTATCTATCTATCTATCTATCTATCTATCTATCTATCTCATATCTATCTATCTATCTATCTCATATCTATCTATCTATCTATCTCATATCTATCTATCTATCTATCTATCTCATATCTATCTATCTATCTATCTATCTATCTATCTATCTCATATCTATCTATCTATCTCATATCTATCTATCTCATATCTATCTATCTATCTCATATCTATCTATCTCATATCTATCCATCTCATATCTATCTATCTATCTATCTATCTCATATCTAGCTATCTATCTATCTATCTATCTCATATCTATCTATCTATCTATCTATCTCATATCTATCTATCTATCTATCTCATATCTATCTATCTATCTATCTATCTATCTCATATCTATCTATCTATCTATCTCATATCTATCTATCTATCTATCTCATATCTATCTATCTATCTATCTATCTCATATCTATCTATCTATCTATCTATCTATCTCATATCTATCTATCTATCTCATATCTATCTATCTCATATCTATCTATCTCTTATCTATCTATCTATCTATCTATCTATCTATCTATCTATCTATCTATCTATCTATCTATCTATCTCATATCTATCTATCTCTCTCTCTCATATCTATCTATCTATCTATCTCATATCTATCTATCTATCTATCTATCTATCTATCTATCTATCTATCTATCTATCTATCTATCTATCTCATATCTATCTATCTATCTATCTATCTATCTATCTATCTATCTATCTATCTATCTATCTATCTATCTATCTATCTGTTTTTATCTATCTATCCCATTGATATTTGATTTATGTTAAGAAATCTCATCATCTGGGATCCAGTGACAATATAATATGTAAAGTCTCTGTCAGAGCCCCTAAGCATCTGCTCCTGGGGAAAGGTTACATTTCTTAACCATGTGTTGCTCCCCTGACAGCTGTCGCCCTCCCTCTTCCATAGACATTAATATGCACATCCAGTAGAGTCAAATACACGTTTTACTAGAGGTGCTCAGTTATCATAGATGTCAGACCAGCAATGGATGAGCCAACAGCTACATTATGTCTATGAGCACCTCTTATGCATCTGTTCACCATATTACAACTTATCTAAAATGTATATATAAAATTTAGTCACTGTGTACATACATTACATTACTTATCCTGTACTGACCCTGAGTTACATCCTGCATTATACTCCAGAGCTGCACTCACTATTCTGCTGGTGGAGTCACTGTGTACATACATTACATTACCTATCCTGTACTGATCCTGAGTTACATCTTGTATTATACTCCAGAGCTGCACTCACTATTCTGCTGGTGGAGTTACTGTATACATACATTACATTACTTATCCTGTACTGATCCTGAGTTACATCCTGTATTATACTCCAGAGCTGCACTCACTATTCTGCTGGTGGAGTCACTGTGTACATACATTACATTACTTATCCTCTACTGATCCTGAGTTACATCCTGTATTATACTCCAGAGCTGCACTCACTATTCTGCTAGTGGAGTCACTGTGTACATACATTACATTACTTATCCTGTACGTATCCTGAGTTACATCATGTATTATACTCCAGAGCTGTACTCACTATTCTGCTGGTGCAGTCACTACATACATTACATTACTTATCCTGTACTGATCCTGAGTTACATTCTGTATTATACTCCAGAGCTGGACTCACTATTCTGCTGGTGGAGTCACTGTGTACATACATTACATTACTTATCCTGTACTGATCCTGAGTTACATCCTGTATTATACTCCAGGGCTGCACTCACTATTCTGCTGGTGGAGTCACTGTATACATACATTACTTATGCTGTACTGACCCCGAGTTACATCCCATATTATACACCAGAGCTGCTGTGGAACACCTCCTTGTTGAAGCTCCTTTTTGTATAAGCTAAGTTCTTTATTTCTGCATTGTTTGGTTTTCTGTTCCTTTCTTTTGTATTAGGGCTCCATGATAGGGAATTGTCAGTGGCCCAGGCACGCATGCGGGCCCGCACCTGTCGGAGCGATCGGCCCGCCAAGTAGGCAGGGTCGCTTCCCGGGTTAGGGGATTATAGGGAGAGGTATTCCCGTAGCTAGTGTTTCCATTGCACTGCTGTGCCTTTTTCGTTTGTTTTTGGATATTGCACGTCCGGGTGGACGCGACACATACATTACATTAGTTATCCTGTACTGATCCCAAGTCGTATTATATGCCCTATATACTTAGCTTTGTGTTCCACCTCTTCTTAGCTTCATACAGTCATTAAATAACCATTAAGTGACCCCCATGTTGCCAACAGGCGGGGGTCCCAGATGAGAGCAGTGTATACACTATCCATATAAAGTGACTAGCCGGACTGCAGTTAGGATTTGCCCAGTGATTATTAGACTGACATTGATGATTATGAAGCTATGCAGACCCAGTTAACCCTGCGGGGTGTTGATCCATAGTGGCACAATCTCCATGTTGGCCTTATTACCCCCTCACTTACCAAGAATATTCGAGAATATTCTCCGGCTTTGTTTCCCTAAGATGGAGTCATGAGTTAGTTGGAATCTGTTCTACTCCTTAATCACTACAACTTCAATCAGCTCACAGTAATTTCCCTGAATACCCATCTATACGGCCCCAGCGCGCCTTGTACATCTCCGGCTTTACATCGCAGTGCCGCCTAATACGTATTAAATCAAGGAAATAAGTTCAAGGACTGGAAAGAAGCTGTTAAATTGCTGAGTGGTTTTACTTTATCGTCAGCTCAATACGCCAAGGAATGAACCATCCTCGTTTTCAATTATCCTTGCGGCTATTAGCAGTACATTGTGGGAAGAATGTATATTCTCCAAAGACCCCACTGTCTGTACACAGCGCACATGTAAAGAGCCCACACAGCGCCCGTGCCAGGTGATATCACTATATATTCCGCCTTTTAATGTATCCTCTGTGTGTCCATTTCACAAGATATCAGGTGTCCACTGTGTCCTAATAGGGAGCTAACGTAATGAAGGCTGGAATCGTACGCAGCATCTAGTTTCCAGATTTCATAGACTTTAAGGGGGCTGTAGTGACTATAAGAAACTGGCAGCTGCAGAATTGAAGAGGTGGTCAGAGGCATAGAGAAGTCTGAAAGCCTTTGACTGCTTCACCCAACCTTCTAGATGTTGTAGTTCAGGGGTCCCCAACTCAGGGACCACCAACAGGTCATGTTTTCAGGATATCCTATAGTAAGAACACCTGTGGCAATGTCTGAGGACTGACAATAATTACATCACCTGTGCAACACTAAGGATATCCTGAAAACATGACCTGTTGGTGGTCCCTGAAGACTGGAGTTGGGGAACACTGTTGTAGTTGATACTGTCCAGGGTTGGTAGTAGTTACGATACCAGCTATTGCAGTGGGATGTCTTCTGTATGTTACAAGTGGCGCCCACTGCAAGTAGCACTGCACAGCTCATGTGATCGCTGCAGCCATCCGATACAACAGTTTAATCTATTTGCTGGACTATGCTGTAAAATGGATGGACAGTTATGTGCTTCCCTCAAGATCGCCTCTTCCACATGTGTGCCGGGCTCCCTGCTCTTCTGGATGCGCCTCATTTATCACTGTTGTATGATGGATATAGTCAGATGCAGCAGGTGGCTGGACAAAGTTTTCAAAAGTTTGGTTTGGCCAGTTTGCTGAATCTGGGGAAAAGTTTGGTTTGGTCTGAATTAGTTTGAATCAAACTGGAAGAGATGGAAGAAGAGGAAAAGGAGAAATAGGAGGAGGAAAAGGTGGAAGAGGAAAAGAAGAAGAAGAAAAGGAGGAAGGGGAAAAGGAGAAGGAGGAAAAAAAGGAGTAGTAAAAGGAAGAGGAGTAAAAGAAAGAGGAGGAAAAGGAGGAAGAGGAAAAGAAGGAGGAGAAAAAGGAGGATGAGGAAAAGGAGCAGGAGGAAAGGTGGAAGAGGAAAAGAAGCAGGAGGAAAAGGAGGAGGAAATGGTGGAAGAGGAAAAGGAGGAGGAGGAAAAGGTAGAAGAGGAAAAGGAGGAGGGGGAAAGGAGGAGTAGGAAAAGGTGGAGGTGGAAAAGAAGGAGGAGGAAAAGGAGGAAGGGGAAAGGAGAAGGAGGAAAAGAAGGAGTAGTAAAAGGAAGAGAAGGAAAAGAAAGAGCAGGAAAAGGAGGATGAGGAAAAGAAGGAGTAGTAAAAGGAGGAAGAGGAAAAGGATGATGAGGAAAGTTGGAGGAGAAAAAGGAGGAGGAAAAGGTGGAAGAAGTGTGGGAACCTGGGGGAGGCATTCCTGGGAAACCCTTGCTGTGTGCGACCGAGTATTATCCTGCTGGAAGTCTGGCCATGAGAGGAACACATGTGGCTACATGATTTCAGTATATATTGCTAAGCTGTTAGTGTACCTTGATCACTACTAGGGGTGACCGACTGTCGTATGCGATGGGTCCCTAGATCATCACACCATCAGTTGGGGCAGTGGGTTGCTCCACTGCAAAGGCAGGATTGAAGTGCTCACCATAAGCCCTCTATACATGAACATGATTGTCGGCTCCCGAACAAACCTGGAATCATAGCTATAAACAATACAGTCCCGATCTGTAGCAGTCCAGGTTTCTCGCTCCTGATGCCACTCCAAGCAAATTGTGGGACATGTAATTGGTGCTGGGACACCAAATTATTTCTATTAAGAGCCTGGAAATGGTCTGGGCAGAGACCAGGTTCTGTAATGAAGGTACCACCCGTGTCTGGATGGCAGAAACTGTTGGTTCTGCTCTTGCTTTTTGGGCAGACCAAACGATTCTTTTTTCTGGAGGTTTGTCTGGGCCATCTGGAGCCTGTTCACCATTTGTGCATGCCCCCATGAAAAAATTGCTCCCAACGCCTCCTAACAGCTTGGCCTATATATGGGCAATTCATCAAAATGACCATCCTGCTTCTCTCATACCAATAATGATCCTCTAAAGTCTGTTAACTGTGCAAAATGTCATTGAGCGCATCGTAAAGCCATGTCTAGCAGTCAACGATCTCTCAACAAGAGGTCCACTACACAGAATTGGCCTCTGAGAGCCTTTTTATAGGGCAACGGGAGAAGCACTTTTAAGGCCTCTGGTGGTGGGATCCCGAGTCTAATCAGACCATAACTGTAATTATTTACATATCCGTATAGGCCAGGATTTGCAGCAATCTGACACTTCTATCTGGGTGTATTTTTTTTGTCAATGAGCATTATATTCAAAAAGCACCATAAATGTTGCACTTCTCATACATTTTCACTTGAATGCAATGTTTTGGAGTGACCCCCAAATAGCTGTAAATTGGCAATATGGGGGTCACATATTTCACAACTGTTAATAAGCCTCCAGGATGAGCTGCCAGCTGTGGATGCCACCTAATGCCAATAGTAAAATAATAACAATGGAGGAATATTAAAAGCCCCATTGACTTTCAGGTGTGGGGGGAATTGATTTGCTCGCACTTGTCCAGGGTCACACAGCCGAGAGTTGTGAAGTTGGGATTTTACGAGCAGCAGTAAAGAATAATCAGCACCACGGACAGCTCCAATCGTTGAGTCCCGGCTTTGATGGTGAAGCTTTGTTTGGAGGCCTGTGCACAAAGCCGTCTTAAAATGTGGTTATCTGCTTAATGACTTCATCGCCTGCTTGTCACACATCCATAAGCAGCGGCCGGGGCGGCTTTCTTGGATTTGTGGGCCAGTGGAAAGGAACTTGCTCCCTTCATGCATGACATCTTCTAATTTGAATTCTAATAATTCATTCCAGAATAGCTTCTAGCTCGCAACTTTCAAGCACAATGAATGGAAGAAGAAGAAATGTCGACTTCTGGTGCCCGAAGCATTCGGAGACGAAGAACCCAGCCAAGGTCACTGAGTTGGCAGCGGCTATCAAGCCATTGTCTCCTACTTCAAGGCGAAGAGATGGGAGTTCTTAGCTATTCTTTTTCTTTGAGGCTGGTGATTTCAACCGGAACAAATTTCTACTTATGTGGGCAGAAAAAGACTTGAGAAACTTAATGGAGACAAGAGGAAAGCTGCTCCGTAATGGGTAAAACTCAAGGAAACGCTATGGGTGGGGTAGGGAGAAGGGTGAATAATAAGATGGATATCTAGCGGTGGAGCAGCATTCAATTAAAGAAATAAATTATTGGAAATTTCAATTTTCCCACAATGCATTAAATTATATTAATAGGAAATACACATGATTTGTATAGCTCAGCTACATTAGTCATTTGGCATGACATGCTGTGTGTAATTTACTATTGATATGTAGGTAACCCTCATGGATATAACAGAGTCAGGTTGGTCATTTGGCTTTAGTAATGCTGTTGGTGTGGACTCACTGTGCCACTGACTGATTTGATTATGGGATACTCCTGAGGGTGCTCCAAAAGGCCCTTGGTCTTCACCCTTTAACCCCTTTTTCAGGAAGAGGGCCTTCGTTGCAGGGAACCTCCAGGTCATTTCCCCAGGAGCCACCTCAGTGCAGTGACAGCTGACCCAAGTGGGTCAAAAAACACCAAAGGCAAAGGCAAAAATGTAGTATAACAAGCCGAGGTCATGAAGATGGAGTTCATGCAGTACAGTAAGTAATAATAATAATAATAATAATCTTTATTTGTATAGCGCCAACATATTTCGCAGCGCTTAAGTAGGCAGAAGATCAGGGCAGGCCAGCATCAGGCTAATCATCAAGAATCAGGTTGAGGTCGGGGAAGCACAATTAAGGAAAGTTGGGTACACCCTGGATCATTAGCAACCTTATTGCTCAGGCACCCTGCAGTGGAGGAGAGTGCCTTAAATAACCCAGGAAGCAATTTAATAGACTGAAGATGGGAAAGCTGGGTGTGCATGCTGGTCCTTTAAGGGTCAAGAAGAAGAAACAGCTAGGAACACAGTGCAGCATTTGCTACACAGAAGACTGAGGATGCCAACGGCTGCAACTGGTGGACGGTGAGGTAAGGATTTGCACAGCCGGTACAGAGAGAGGCCATAACAGCTTGTCTAATACAGTTGATCATATATAGATTAGAATTGAATGTACCGGCAAAGAACATATCTTAGTAATACATTGACTAATATTGACTTTACAGTAATTGTGGAGAACCACAACTAGAGGCATTTGTAGCATCAATGAGATATGATATAACAGATCACTGGGAGCCTAACCAATACTAATCACTTGCAGGTGATTCACTCGGCTACTTGCATATCACCCACAGACCTTAAAGGGGTTGCCCAGGTCTGAATATTGATGATCTATCCTTGCTGATCAGCGGACGTCTGACAGCCACTCAAAATCTATGCTGATTGCAGTTCCATACACTGTGCTGTGGCCCGGCATGATATTGCAGGCATAGCTCCCATTGAAGTGAATGGCAATTGTGCCTGCAATACAATGCTGTGTGTATGGAATGGTATACTTCTGGCTCTGTATACTGACACAGCAGCCCAGCAAACAGCTCATTAATGGGGATTCTGGGCAGCCTGAGGATAAGCCATCAATCTTCGGACCTGGACAAACCCTTTAAATGAAGCGTGGTCACAAATGAGACATTGCCCACTCCACCACTTCTGAGAACAAGCAGTATCTAGTCTCTGATATGTGTTGGAAAGGTGGATTATTTATTAGTTCGATGTTCAAATTCTTGGACATCGACTTCATATTTCAAATTCCTTTTTCTATCAGCTACCACAACACATTGCAAAATATAGAAATGATCATTATCTTCTGCTCCTCACTAGAACTAAGCGGAACTTGGAAAAAGTTATTTGGTCAATACAAGAATTTGGGGATCTACAAAACCTTCCTATAATGGAGGTTAGACATATTCCTCTTTCAGCCACTGTGGTCATGTAGTTAGTTGCATGCGACCAGTCACAATCTCCTGTATTGACAAGCACTGTATCTGCAACAGCCAGTTCATTGTGATGATAGGCTCATGTTCCGGGGATCAGACTCCCATCTATCAAACATTGATAGATGGTAGTCTGATCCCCAAGACCCAATCCAATAGTCTGATCCCCAGGACCCAATCCGGTAGTTTGATCCCCAGGACCCAATCCAGTAGTCTGATCCCCAGGACCCAATCCAGTAGTCTGATCCCCAGGACCCAATCCAGTAGTCTGATCCCCAGGACCCAATCCAATAGTCTGATCCCCAGGACCCAATCCAGTAGTTTGATCCCCAGGACCCAATCCAGTAGTCTGATCCCCAGGACCCAATCCAGTAGTCTGATCCCCAGGACCCAATCCAGTAGTCTGATCCCCAGGACCCAATCCAGTAGTCTGATCCCCAGGATCCAATCCGGTAGTCTGATCCCCAGGACTTGATTTTCCGCCCTGGCATAAACCATAAAAACATAATAATTATACTGAACGATCACTGCATTAGGAACAACTGGCGAGTGACATCTTGTGATCAGTAACGCGGTACCACATGATGGGCGCATCTCGATCTGCTCTCAGATAATGTGCTGACTTCTCCTTGGTGCAGCAAAAGGCAACATTTGGCAGTCATGGGTAAACGTGGTGATTTGAGTGATGTAGAGGTACGGTGCCAGTATTTCTGAAACAGTCACAAGTGTTGGGTGGTCCCAAACTGCGCTATCAAAAGTGTAATAAGACTGGTTGAGCCATAAAAAGACTTCCAACAGAAGATCATACAGTGGCAGGCCATATTTGGTTGGTCCAAAGGAGAGTGTTGGGTGACATCTTTGGTATCTCAGCAATAATGTGCCACAGTGGACCAACTGACCCAGCAGTACAACAGCGGGGAAATTAGACAAATTTCCACAAAGAACATGAGGTTTACCTTGGGTTAACTGGGGTTCAATAGCTGGAGAATGACATAGTTGCCCCTGGTGATCCCATGTCATTGCCAACAATACATGGCAAAAGTTCGCCTGGAGTGAGGAGTCCAGCCTCCGATTAAATAATATGGATTGCTAGTTCCGCATCTGGTGTAATGAAGCTGTATCCCAAGTGTACTGTTGGGGCTTAGCAAGTGAGCGGTGGTGGTGTCATGGACTGGGGAATGTTTTCCTGGCATCACCTAGGACCACTGGTTATCATACTGCAATCCTTGAATGGTGAAGGGGGTTCTTTACTGTAAGAGCAGTGAGACTATGGAACTCTCTGCCTGAAGACATGGAGATGGCGAACATGCTAAAAGAGTTTAAGAGGGGCCTGGACACCTTTTTTGAGCTTAATAACTTTACTTGAGAAGGGTCTGATTTCCAGATTGGAGTCAGGAAGAAATTTTCTTTCCATACATTGAGGAAAATTGGCTTCTACCTCATTGGGGTCTTTTGCCTTCCTCTGGATCAACATTTTGAGGGAATAGGCTGAACAAGATGGACATATGCCTTTTGTTCCGTATTACAGACTGTGTTACTATGAACGCTATAGAGACCTGTTAACTGGCTATCCGTTGCCATATCTTCAGGAAGTCTTCCCCGACCACAGTGTCATCTTTCCACATGACAGCACTCCATGTCACCAAGCTCGGATCACTAGAGAGTGGTTGGAGGAACATGACAATTAATTCTCTACACTGCCTTAACCCCCAAACTCACTGGACTGTAACCCCATTGAACATGTTTGGAATATGCCAGCAAGGCTTGTGAGATCTGCTTCCACTTATCCGCAAAATGTGCACCAACTGCCAGAGCTGCTGCAGCGGGCATGGGGCGAGTCGAGTGTGGAAGACGTTCGCCACCTTGTGGAATCTGTTCCCCGATGTGCGAAAGCTATGATCACCCAAAAAGAAGGACCAACCCGTTATTGGGTGGGTGTTCCTAATGCAGTGATCGTTCAGTCTACATCTCTTTGCTTACAAAATAACTTTGTCTTCAGCAGTGATGAGGCAAAACCAGAAAGGTGCTGCATCCAAAAGGCTTAAATGAGCCACATCCATAAGGGGTTAATGACACTTTAAGAAAACGTAGTGGGCGCACTATGAAATAGAAATTGGTTAAGCCTCCAGATTTTCTGATATGTAATACTCTGCAGCTAGAGGGGAACAGAGAAAGCCCTTCACCTTCCAGCAGCCGGTACATAGAGCTCATCCCGAGCCCAATCCAGAAAACAGAGGGTGACGCATGTCAAGGCTGCGCTCCCCGGGGTGGCATAATATAGGTCTAAAGCCCGCAAACAGCTGTGCCAGGGAAATGTCCATGCGGTGAGCTAAATAAGAAGCACTCAGAGGAGGAGAGGGAAGCACATGGCAGGCTACCAATTACCACCCTCCGCCTGATTACAGCTTTCTGCTCCCAAGACAATGGAGGTTTACAGACAAGAGCCAGACTGTCACCATGATGCAAAACCGGAGCCATAAAGAGGCGAAAGATGTTCAACAGCATGTACAAAATAAATATAATTACTGCCATACGAGCAAGAGACAAAGCGGAGGTCTCCGGGTGCAGGTAGCATCACAGGCAGCAGCACAAACATGGAAACAAGGGCCGGAGACGTGCGCCGGAAGAGAAGAGCGCTTATTATCTATAGAAACCATAATACACATATATAAGGATGTGATACAGGATGTGTACTGTGTATCACGGAAAATAATAACTAGTCTGCAGGGGGTCAGCAAGTCAAGGTGCTTGCTAGAGATGAGTGAGCATACTCGCTAAGGGCAATTGCTCAATCGAGCATTGCCCTTAGCGAGTACCTGCCCGCTCGGGAGCAAAGATTCGGCTGCCGGCGGCAGAGAGCGGGGAGGAACGGAGGGGAGATCTCTCTCTCCCTCTCCCCCCCCCCCCCACTCCACCCTGCTCATTGCCGCAACTCACCTCTCACCCGCGCCGGCAGCCGAACCTTTTCTTCCGAGCGGGGAGATAATCGCTGAGGACAATGCTCGATCGAGTAATTGTCCTTAGCGAGTATGCTCGCTCATCTCTAGTGCTTGCACCAAATTCTGACCTCCCATCAGCACAGTGCAACAGAAAGCTGGATTCATCTGACCAGGGGATGTTTTTCTCCTGCTTATAGATCTGATTTTTGCACTCTTTTGTCCTATGGAGTCATGTTTTTCTGTATATCTTAGCAATGGCGCTGGAACTGGTCGCCTGCTGTTATAGCCCATTCATGCTAAGGAATGGCAAATTGTGCACTTGGAGGTATTAATTGGGGAACCAGTGTTGTATTTAGCTGTAACTTCTTTTACTGCCTGTTCATTAGAATAATTCCTGACTTCCTCAACAACCCTTTCGTCAACTGATTGTTTCCGTCCACAGGAATCCCTTTCGCTGGATGTTTTTACTCAGTCTCACCATCCTCAGTATACTCACTGCCCCGCTGCACAAGAAAACCTTATATGATTGACAGTGTGTTACGAGGGACGGATGGCAACACAAGTTACAGAGTACGATGCAGACAATGGAGTTACAAAAATAGGAACTTTTTATTCTAAATAAATACCTGAACAAGAGCAATGGTCTGCAGTTTAGGAAACAGTTCACAAAACAACTGTCAGTGTACCGTGACGTAAGCCTGTCTATGTCTAGCTAAGGCCTACCACCGTTATGGTATGTGCACCGGGTAATGACAGTTTTTCAAACTTCGTTTTAGACAGTTGTAACAGTACAACCTCACACTTGGGATAAGGTAAAGCAAACATAAACAGTATATTAGAACAGTTAGCAAACACTCTCCATGGCCAGCGGATTTGCAAAATACTAATATGATTTTCCCATTGTCCCAGGCTTTATTATGGTAAGAGTCACAGTTGCGGTTATCCACTCAGTATTCCAGCCTTTCAATGACAATGGGGCTCATTTACTAATACAGTCTAAAAGTTAGACACTGCAAACTACTCTTAAAATGCCCCAGATTTCTCACAGTGGCTCTGCTGAAGGAAAAACCTGTCAAATGTTAAAACTGTCTAGTCTAAGTTTAGATCATCTATTTGTTTGCTTAGTTTACAACAAAAATTGTACTAAAAATTTGGTGCAATTCTCCCAAATTTGGCACAATTTTTGATGCAAATTAGGCCACAGCCTTTTTCCCGACAACTCTGAACAACTGTCTAAAAGTGTCTAAAAACACATAGTAAATATTGTGCAAGCTTTCTGGTGTAATATGCACCAGAACATATTTTGAATAGTAAATAAAGTCCCAATGTCTCAAAGACTAGCATTTATCTTGCTACACTATTAACAGGCCTGCTCGTTGCCCAAAAAGTTACTATTAGTATGCATATTGTCTGGCTTTTAATGAGGCCAGCCTCACTTACGACCTGTGGCTGAAGAACTCCTTGATGCCCTCTAGTAAAACTTGTTACGTTGGCTCTATAGTGCAGCTTTGAACATGATGTCTCCCTTCGATTGGCAGCTCCTATGCAGCTATGGCAAGCTCTGTAGTAGTCCCTTCTCAGATCCAGTCTGCAATGAGTGCTCTGTAGCCGCTACTGCTGCTTAACCTGTCCCCTCTGGTTCCTTGGCAGGCTGTTGCTCTTAGCAGTCCTCTTCCTACCTAACCACAACTCTACTCAACACACTCCCTGTACTTTCTCTTTCTGTGGCATGGCAACATTTCTTTTTATATGCCTCTGGAAATGCCAAGAAGCTTCGAGGCCTGTCCTTTTAAGTGGGACTTTCCAGCAGCGCTGATATGCACTGTGAGTTTTGGTAGCTCCTTGCGCCAAATTTTGCTGTCATGAAAGGCCGGTGTCTCTAATAGCGTGGCCATTCAGTGTGCATTGGCATCTGTTGCTATGTGCAGTAACCCTATCTTACATAAATGTCATTCTGCAGCTCACAGCATTACATACGGTGAATGGAAGATTTAGGATCTCGTGCCTTTAAGAGCTGGAATTATTTTCTCGAAGCTTATGCTTGTAAAGCAGTCTAGTGTATACCTCGTTATACTTGAATTGTGGTGTCTGAGTGACTGCAAAGTGTTTACAAGGACTATAAAACTATATAGACATACAGATGTGGCACGGAGATTATTGCACCTGTCGGGGCTATGGAGCGTTGCAACAGCCGATCTGGTTCGGAGTCAAACGACCATGTTGTTAAAGAAGAAGACTCCCAATGGCACTTGGCGCAAATGATGCTTAAACTTAGAGCAATTATAAGACCCAATGCAATCTCACAAGAAGCTAATGTGACAGTGACCGTGTATATGTGATCTACGGCGGGTAGGGGGACTGTTCTCGTTACAAGACGAACCAAAGAAAGTCGGGAAAAGAGGAGTTAAAAGGTAGATCCAGTCTAAGACGTCCGGCACGCTAGCATGAAAAAACTCATAGGTTTTATAAATGAGCATTGCCTATCTACGTTAATGAGGGGGAGAAAAAAATAAACGGACAGCACACAGATGCCATCTGTGTTCAGTCAGTGTGCTGTTCAAGGTGCAGAAAAAAAGAATTGCGCTTGTGTCAATTTTTGGGGGCACATGAAAAACACATGACATACACAAAGAAAAAAAAAACTGACATATGGACCGAATACGGAGACCAGACGGAGCTGTAATATGGAGAAACTCGGCCCGATATCCCGATATCATGCTCTGCCCTGTCCTCTTTACAAACACAACTCATTGATCTGAATTGGTAATGTGTAACGCTTCCTTTTTCCTGTGGGAGTGCTGTGGAGAAAATTAACACTTACTGCCAGGTTTCTCCACAGCTTCCAGTTGATCACCGGGGATTTCCTCAGAGGAACACTTTGTGATCTTTGTATTGTGGAGACGCACTATATAGCAGATGAGAATCTGGGGAAGGAAAATATGACATCTTTACTAAAGATGAGCGAGTATACTCGCTAAGACGCATTACTCGAGCGAGTAGTGCCTTAGCCGAGTATCTCACCGCTCATCTCTAATGATTCGGGGGCCAGAGCGGGTGACAGGTGAGTTGTGTGGGGGAGCGGGGGGGGGGGGGGGGGGGGGGAGAGGGGGAGAGAAATCTCCCCTCTGTTCCTCACCGCTCTCCCCCGCCGGACCCCGAATCTTTGGAGACGAGCGTGAAGATACTCGGCTAAGGTTCGACTCGCTCGAGTAATGCGCCTTAGTGAGTATACTCACTCATCTCTAATCTTTACCCCTTTCACTCTTACGTTGCAGGAGAGGAGAGGTGCGGAGAAAGAAGTCATGGTGGAGAAATGGGAGAAGGAACAGGAGGCTCTTTCTACTTCTACACTCTTTGATCCCCCATAACATTCCTAGAAGCTCGAGACTAAAAATATCATTTAATCACCTAGAATATACTACTCCTTGATTTCAGGTCGGGGGTCTCCAAATGTTGGCTCTCCAGCTATGCAGAACTACAGCAGTGTTGGGAGTATACAGAGAACAGTGTGATTGGGCAGAAACATCCATCAAAAGGGGACCCTATGGACATAAGCAACTCGTCAAAGAAAGGGGTCAGAGGAGGATGTCAAAAATCATTCTGACAAACAGGCGATTCACAGTGCCTGAAAATTGCAGCCAAATACAATGTTCATGCTCTAACTAACATGTCAGAATGCACAACTCGTCGTTCCTTAGTACGGATGGGCTATAACAGCAAACAACCAGTTCGTGCATCATTGCTGTCTAAGAAAAGCAGAAAGATGAGACTCCAGCAGGCAAAAGAGTGCAAAAATTGTATCACTGAGCAGTGAAAAAACGTCACCAGGTCAGATTTCTGTTGCACCATGCTGATGGGACGTCAGAATCTGCAAAAGCAGCATGAATGGATGACCCCTTCCTTTCAGCTATTTAGAACTTGTCAGTACCTCCATCTGATCTACGGCAACCACAAGAAGCTTCCTGTCCGCAGGGGCCGATATTCCTGCAGAACTATTTCAACACCTTGTGGAATCTACGCCACGATGAACTGCTACAGTTCTTAAGGCCAAAGGAAGTCCTACTAGATGGGGGTCCCTAAAAAAGTGGCCATTTAGTGTACATTCCTATGACTGATGGTCATGCAAGTTAAACCTTGAAATTCAAACCTAAAACCCCACCAAAACATGGCCGACCTTACATGGATTATTAGTTTAAAAATGCTAAAATTGGAATTACACGATAATAAGAGAATACAGAATTACAGAAAAGTTCAGAACTAAATTCTCTCTTCCTGCATGAAGTAGAAGCTCTGATTCCCGTATAATGGAGGCCGCATGGACCCAGGTCTGACACGGCTCGCTCTTGGCACTGTTCGGAGGCACCAGACATTTTGCTTTGTGATGATTTCAGGAAATTAAATATAACCTGGCAGGGAGTATTTTAATTCTCTTGGTTTGGCCGCGTTTTTAATCTGACAGCCACGCGTTTCGTGGTCACAGAGGTTAAGTCTGGTTGCAGAGGTCCGATAAGAGTTGTTTGCCTTTGTGACCTGAAACACAATACAGCATTTCCCCAGACTCAGGGTTAAGTTATATCTGCTGGAGACAGTAAGAAAAGCAAAAACCCCGGCCAGACGTAATTCCATCCACAAGCCTCTCTCTTACTCCCGTTGGCTCCATGTCACAGATACACTTTTATATATTTAACACAAGATTGGAGTCGCCCACTAGAAATAATGTGTTCTGGTCAAGGAGACTTTGGGGATTTGGGGCTTGTCCAATGACAAACTCAGCTCTGTACAAGCAAGAAGAAAAAAAATAGAACAGAACAAGGTTTCTTGGTGCTTGGCACTTTTATACATGCACTAGATGGCAGTATTATAACACCCGGCATGGCTGCTTGTTTGGTACGGTATGGTGGTATTATTTAGGCTCAAGATATAGGAATGGGGTGGAGGAGTAGTACTAAATATTCTAATATTATAACTTTTAATAAACTGCATTAAAATAGAAGATCCACATATAACCGGTGGAAATGTAAAGTTTTAGGGCCAGACAAAGTTTCAGAAAAGTAATGAAACTTGGATCAAAGTCTCTTTATATGAAGAGTACTGAATAATTACATATTGCATGAAGAATGTGTATTAGGCCGGGCTCACAGCAATGTAGGGTAAAATGCTGCGGAATAAACGCAGTGTCTTACCGGGGTGTGGAAGGGTGTATTGCTGCGCATTGTCACTTTTTTTGCCAATGGTAGACAATGTATCTCCCAGCTTCCCCCCCCCCCCCTTTTATTTTCACTTTTCTTCTATTGTCTCTTGCTGCGTTTTCATAAACCCCTGTGGAGAGAATCAGGGCTCTATCGAGCGTAATATGGGGTAAAATAGAACATGCTGCGTTCTTTTTTACTTGCGTACTGCAAACAATGTATACATGCAAGTGTGAGTGGAACTGTGAAGATCAATGTATTTGCATTGTCGCCATTTACCGCGTATCATTCGCACATCCATCACGCTCACCATATGCAATTCAAGCACGCACATGTGAGCCCGGCCTTAGTATGCAAATTATGGGATCTGTTATACAAAATGTTACATTGTTAAGGTCTTAAAGTGTATTATGTAAGAAGGTCCTTTCTAGAGTTCGACCTCCATACACCCAAAGGTCTGATTGGCATGTTTGAAATAGGGCTTCCTATCATGAAATCTCCCGAAGGACGTCAGTACAGAGAGTGGTTACTCGGTGGTCACAGGAAGGCTCCAGTACTCGTAGTCCTGGCACAGGTCTACGCAGAAGGGCAACGCCACATGGTGACCACCAAATTGTGCAGATGGTAATCGCTGATAGATTGGCGACTGCAGTACAGATTGGAGCAGTCGCTGGAGTCAGAGTCACCCCATGCACAATTGTAAAGCAAGTGCTTGAAGCTAGGTTGCATTCTCGGACCCCCATGCATTCTGTTCCGTTAAGCCAATTTCACTTCCAGCAATGACTAACTTGGCGTACTGCTAGATGCAACTGGACATGTGAATGGAGAACCGTTATATTTAGGGACGAGACCCAAAAGTTATAACGTCAATGTATCTATCAGGGCTTTGGAGAAAGGGTCAATCCTGCAGAGAAACACACAGGTCCAACTCCTGGAGTCATGGCTTAGGGGGCAATTAGTTATGACGTTAGGCAGGACTGAGATGGTGGTTGTTGAAGGCACAATGACTGCCTGCCATAATGTGGACAGAGTGGTGTATCCTGTTGTCATACTCTTCATAGCCAACATCCAAAATGATATTTTCCAACAGGATAATGCCCAACCACATGCCGCTGCCATCACAAGACAGACCGGTGGCACAACCATGGATTGGCCCACATGGTTCTTAGATTTCTGCCCAATACAGAATGTCTGGGAAGCCATAGGTAGACGCATTACGTTACATGGCCACCCACCACAAACTGTACAACTGCCAGGTATGAAGAGACTCCAACAAGATATCTGACCACTTATCGATTCAATGCCTGCAAGGATCCAAGAATGTATAGGTGCTCACGGTGGGCACTTCTTACTGAAACCCGTTCCGAACAGAAATAAACTTTGAATCATTCCAACTTGCTAGAGTTTATTCTGGGTCTGACTCTGCCATATCTAATAAAATTCCAACAATGCCTTCTGGGTGTAACACTTTCAATTTCCACAAGAGACAAAATGATAATGGTCAAAAACCGCCAAATAGTTGCAGTCACCGCTACAGACACACACAGGTGAACCAACCATATGCTCTCCAATGTCGGAAAGGAAAGAAGTGGCAAGAGTATGACAATGACATGGAACAATCTTGATGAAAGTATGCACACCGGTAGTATGCTGGTCACAGTAGTCCCACAACAACCCCAATATGTAAATTCATGCAGAACTATTTGTACTCTGCAATTTTCAACACTTCCATTGATATGAATGGAGGGCAGCAACCTCATCTCTATTCATACGGGGGGACCTTCGGGACCACCATGCTTGGAATCAGTGCCAGCAGTTAGACCCCCACCAATCATAAAGTTATCCCCTATTCTGTGGATAGAAGATAACTTTATAACTTGGTACAACCCCTTTATCCCCTCCCCAACGTGGATCGTACAAGTACGGCGCACATCCGGATGTATGAAGCAGGCTTGGGAGCTGACACCCACCGGCAACAGCTGTGTTTAAGGCACTGTTAACCCTTTAAATGCCACTGTTAATTGTGATAGCAGCATTAAAATGCCCCAATTGGCATTCAGGAGTCCCAAAAGTCCCTCTTGCAATAAGATAGGTTGCTGTTTGGGTGTTATGGCAGCATGGAGCTTTCTGAAGGCCCCCAGTGCTGCCTCGAATGATTGGCTATCAAGGTTTGGTAGTCTGATAGACTGACTTCAGGATACAGTATATTGCAATACTACTATGGTATCCTGACAGGCAGTCTATCAAGACATGCAATGGAATTGCATTATACTGTATGTGCAGTCAAATAATCGCAAGTTCAAGTCCCTTTTGGGGAGTAGCGAAGAATGTCCAAGTGAGTTAAAGAAAGGTTTTTTTTACTTTTAAAAAAAAGTTAAAAGTTTTAAAAACTCTTTTCCCAGCCTTTCCATAAAAATAAATAAATAAAAATTGGTATACCTGCGTCCATAAAAGTGCAGATTATTAAAATATCTTTATATTATTCCCGAACCGCGAACGCAACAGAAAATAGAATATATGCAGTGAATTATATTTTTTTGGACACTCCAACTCCAACAACAAATTAATAAAAAGCGAACAAAAAGCTGTATTTACGCCCAAATGGTATTAATCGTGAAAAAAGGGGCCCTCACACAACCCCATCAATGGAAAAATAAAGGAGTTATGAAGGGGAAAAATTAGCGATACAAAAACTTTTTCTAAAAGGCACTTTTTATTTTTTTTAACTCCTACTACATTAAAAAAATGAGACAAACTCAAAAAAACACCACAATTGCTTTTTTTTTTCCATCTTGTCCTGCCTAAAATGTTTTTAAAGTTATCCATTACAGTACATGGTATTTTAAATGGAACCACTGAAAAATACAAACTAGTCCCAAAAACACAAGATCTCATATGGGAAAGAAAAAAAAAAAACTTATGACTGTTTGAAAGTGGGGAGGAAAAAATAAAAATGGCAAAAAGAAAAAGGGCTGAAAGGGTTAAGCCCATTTTCCTTTATGACATGTCAAGCGTTGGTGTCTACGAGCCACTTACCCACCATGGCTGAGAACATGGGGGTCCCTGCTGGGATGTTGCAATCCTACACTGAAATGTATGGTACGCCCAGAAAGAAGCAATCTCTCTCATGCACCCATCTCATGCCGTAACATGAATTCTTGATGACTTGTCTGAAATGACAAACTCGTCTCTGCTACATCTGTATATCACTATGCTTGAATCCTTTCATGTTGATCCGATTTATAACTCTTCAGCTGTTATGAATAAAATGTCAATAATGCAGTAAAGACTGACAGAGGAGTAGATGAAAGCGCTGTGCACAGCATCACAGATAGATCCCGCGTTCAGGGTCTGCAGAAAGCTGAGTGCTGGTATTTGTACGGTGGTATGTGATGAGGAATGGCCGCGCTATAATGCGGGGTACGCTATAGGACATTTTGGTATCCTGCTAGGCACCACACAATCTATTCCGGAGATAATGAAGCAGAGCGTTTCCACATTGCGGTAATGACATCTGCAGCGAGCCCAGTGCGCAAATGTTGGGAGAGTCTAGGAATCACAACAGCATATTTCAGTTTCATTAATGTGATTATAAAGGTCGTTGGCGTCGGCCTGTAATGTGCTATAAGGGAACATAAAAGATTATAGTTATAGTCGGCAATGTCACAGGAGATTGAAGTCCCCTTGTAAATTACAGCCGCAGCCGAGCCGCCAGCCAGGGAAATCATTAGAGGGATTCATCAGCGCGGGACGCTGAAGGATGGCGCTGGGTTGTGGGTAGGTGGCTCTGCCATCTGCCTTGGTACCCATAGCTAAGAGGCATTAGTAGTAACCCCTGGGGGTCTCATTTGGTTGGCTTGATTTACTACAGCTCCTAATAAGAAGGGACATTCAACTCCTCCGCCATTATACTGTATTATATACCAGATTATACTCAAGGTGGAGACACAACAAAATGCACATAGATATAGCAGAGCTGTCTGAGTAGTGGGGCTGACTTTGTCATGGTAATGCCACACTAGTGTTTTCCAAAGGACTGCAAAATAATTATATTAATGGTCGCCTGTCATTAGTTTCATGCTGCCTAACCCAAAGGCAGAATGTGAAGTAGGGTTACCACTAGTGATGAGCGAGTATACTCGCTAAGGGCAATTGCTCGAGCGAGCATTGCCCTTAGCGAGTACCTGCCCGCTCGAGACAAAATGGTTCGGTCGCCGGCAAGTTGTAAATGTTAACGTTTTGGGACAAAATTTTGCCCCAAGACGTTTGGGGGAGGGAGGTATATTACATGCATTTTTTACTTTCTGGCATCCAACCGATCTGCCAGATTACCTACCAGTATTCCCCATAGTGCATTTATAGTGTTAGATTACCAACGTACTATACCTACCTTTTAATTAGCCAGTGCTGCTCTCATGATCAGCACTGGCCAAACAGAGAACAGTGCACAGTGGGCATTAGCTAAGTAGAAAATAGAAGTGGCCCTCTTGGATGGATGAAAACTAAGACTGTAAGTGGTGGATCGGAAGGACAGCAGGTAATATACTCCCACTAGAAAAAGATTTTCCAGCACTCTGTTGTCTTGCGATCTTGAAGCAGTTCTCCCTTTCCTTGCACCTTCTTGGGCATATAACGCTGCTAATTTGATCCGGTGGTTGGTGATCTGATACAATTACTTTGTTTCAATATACCACTACCCCATCTGGTCCCAGATTTTTGTCCTGAGACTTGTGGGTTGTTTTAAGGGGTTGATGTTCTTGTCGAATGATGTGTATTGGCGTGATTCGGGATGTCTGATATATGATAAATGCTCGTCACTCTAGTATAGTGACCATGTGGAAGGTTGGAATAACTAGTGACTGGGCTGATGGGAGGAGTACCTTTAGCAATCACATGTAGTTTAAGAGTGGGCCGCCCAGTGGGAGTACAAAAAAATGGAATGCACACGTTGCCGAAAGCTGTAGGTGCAAGAAGTTGGGTGAGCGAGCTAGTGGAAATCGAAGAAGTGTGACAGACCAGTGGCCCTGAAATCTTCCAGGTCCAACCTGTATTACTTGCAAGGATCGTAAGTCGAAGCACCTTCTCCTGAAGAACAGCACTGTGGACTACACAAGAATTATAGGGGCCCAGGAAGTGGCTTGAATTACAGGGGTCCAGGCATGGACGGGTTTGAATTAGATGGATCGAAGAAAGGTGAAGCTCGAATTTGAGGAGCCTGGATGGGGAGGAGCTTGAATTAAAAGGACCAGGGCTGGGAGGGGCTTAAATTAGAAGACTCTGGGTGGGAAGGGACTGTGATTAGAGCAACCCATTAAGAGGTCTCCTGTAAAACAGAAATCTCTTCCACATTATTGGAATACATAACTGAAATCCGTTTTTTCTACCAGGGCTTCTGCCTCGTGTCTATAAGTCTTAACAATATCCTTGGTGGGTTGTATTCTTTATAGAAAGGATGACATTAAAATGCCAAAGGTGTAATGGAAGACCGTTTACTGTGTGTTACCGACACTAGGTTTATGTCAGGCTGCAAAAATGTGGATTCAAGAGTCACAAGCGAGCAGTAAGACTCTCGGCAGAGCCACCTCGCTGGCTGTTACATATCATTAACAACTTCTGCAATTAACTCCAATAATGAACAAGCACGGAAAATTACAGCAACACGGCAGATGTGTTCTCTACTCCTCAATCATATTTCTTGGAAAATGTCACGCATGCATCTACAATTGATACTACCTGGATTTTCTTAAAGGAGAACTCTCTGGATTTAGATTCTCCACTTTGGATAATCCTTACTTATAAGTAGAGTTCCTTGACCATAAACTGATCATAAAGTGTCCCCCAATGGGACCTCCCAAGATCAACTATGATCTCTGAGAAAACCTGGTAGTAGGTGTTCAATTTTCCTACAGTGCCCCTACAGGGAAAATGAAGCATTACATATGCCCATGTAAATCATTAGACCCTGAAATGCTTGGTTTAGTTCACAATGTAAGGCAATATGGCCTTGACTGCTGATGGTTTCTACCAGTTTGATGTTGCCCTCTTTTACTTTCAAATTAAAAAAGAAAAACATCAATTATGTAATAACTTAGATATGTACATTTTCTATATTAGTGATCACAAACTTAGGTCCTACTCGCAGATTTTTAAAAGACTCTCCAAAATTTTGCACTTTTTTGACTTTTGTTTAGCTTAGCAGTTTCTTTAGTGTTTGGGTATTTAATCTGTGGCCCAAGAAGCTTTTCTTCTGCTAATGTGGACCAGAAACACCAAAATGTTGAAAGCCCATGTTCTATAGGTATTGGGTATCTACTGTATCTAGCTCTGAGCCATTGTACTTTGCAGAAAGTTACAAGAGGAATGAAACCACAGATCTCCATCATAAAACGTGGAATGATGCCCCAGTAAATCACCATCATTTTTGTGCTCTGCGCTCTTGAGTTTTTTCCTCCCTTGGTTGGTCTCTCAATGTTGGTCAACTGTGATCGGTAATTGTCCCTCATCTATGAGGCTCCTTTATGACTGGAGGTGGCCCACTAAACTTCTTGACCCTGCTTAAAAAGGTGCTATGTCTGCTACTATGGTAGTTACATCCTTTACCAGATGGAGAATCTATACTGATGTCACAAGACCTGATGTGGTCAATCTACAGAGTTACCATGTCCCATAACAAGAGCTTTGAGTCTACATCCCCAGATTCTATCACAGGTTTCCCTCTGGATTGCCGAAAACAGTCCTAAAAAGAGCCCTTAAAGATTTATATTAAAATAAATCAGCACAAAATAAGAAGTTAAAGGGGTTGCCCAGTTGTGAGCTGTTGATGGCCTATCTGCAGAATAGACCATTAATTGTAGTTCAGTGACGGTCTGTCGCCAGAGATCCTTGCTGATCAACTGTTCACCAAGCTGGTGTGCTTCTTCACTGAACTGATTTTTGCAGGAAGCAGACAGCTCCCTCTCCACCGCAGTGGACAAGATTGGTATTGCAGGCAAAGTTTCCATTAAAGTAAATAGGAACTCTGCCTGCAATACCATACCTGGCCACTTCAGTGAGAACGGAGCTGTTTGCTTCCTGCAGAAATCAGCTCAGTGCATCAGCCTGGCAAACAACTAATCAGCGGGTGTCCAGGGTGGCAGACCTCGGATAATCTATTATTGATTGCCTGTCCTAAGGAGAGGCCATCAGTAGTTTACAACTCGAGAAGCCATTAAAATAAGATGAAAACAAAAGACTAACCTTTAGACATAATCACTGTTTTATCCCTTGTAATCTGAATGAGTAAACAAGAATCTACAATAAGCCCCTGTGCCATGCAGCTGCTTTTAAGTGGTCTTCTCATCTCCGCTGCTTCAGCTGCTCAATAAGGCGGACAAGAATGACAGCATTACAGCCGGCGTAGCGGAACAGTTGTCTATAATCACATTAGGGCTCATATTCATACATCTAATTGCATGAATCCCTGAAATACACGGCACAGCCAATTGAAATTCATCTTTATTCAAATTGGATTGGAAGCCAATGAAAAAGGAACCGCGAGCGTCTCCCAGGTAGGAGCTGAAGTATCGTCAGATCATTGACTCAAGGTCGGATCATCTCCCAATGTTTTGTTCGGGTTTTCTTAGGTATAAAATGCTTTTTTTTTTCCTATAACCGCTTGAATGAAATCTCATTTCATCAAAACACCTTGTATATTATGTGTCACATATTTTATCTACACCTCACGCTGAGACATCACCTCAGCAGAAAGGATCAGAAAAGGTTATTAAACTCTGTGAAATAATATATGTTCTGAAATGTGGGGAAATTACTTTTCATGACCACTTACGGGAAACACAGGATATCAGCTAGTAATAATGCCGGCTGGAATGGTGTTGGACTTTAAGGAGCACTAAACATACAAAATGTTCAAAAAACAAATATATAGATAGATAGATAGATAGATAGATAGATAGATAGATAGATAGATAGATAGATAAGGATTAACCCCTGGAGTGGCAGGTTTATTATTACAATGTTGTGCCTCAGAGGACAGGTTTTGTCAGAATTCTATGAATGGACCGAGGGCTGCCTGTGATTGGCTGAGCGCTCTGCCAATCTGACACAGCCCTTTCAGCAGGCGGAGATTTAAAATCCCTGCCTGCTGAAAGAACGAAATTAAAGTGCCGGGACCTGAGCGGCTAGATGTGCCTGAGCCCCGGCAGTGGCGAAGAGGTAAGTATGTATTTTTTTTCACACCAGATAGAAATGATTTTGAGTAAGGAATAAGAATCTGTGATATTTTGTTTTTAAATTACAATTAAGACTGAGAAATATATAAAGAAATCTTCTCCATGTCCCAGGAGATCAGACAAGGCCTCCACGTTCCCCGGATTTTACTTCTTGTGACTTTTTTCTTTGGGGGAGTGTTAGGGTCTACATGTCCCCCCTTACCACCCACCATGCATGATCTGCGAGGACACAACACAGAAGCCATTGCATCAGTCAAGCCCCATTTATACATGATTATCGCTTAATGTTCGTTCAAAGGATGACATATGAGCGATTAGTATTGCGTGTCAACGCTCGCATTGTTTATTTTTTTGGTGAACGGTGATTTTAAGGTGAGTTTAAAATCCGTCGTTCAGCTGGAGACTAGATATCACAGACCGCACGCTGTGTTCTGTACGAGAGTTGAAGATTACATTGTATTCAGCCGACAGTCCAAGTGAGAACAAAGGAGCTGATTGCAAAGCTCAGACCACCTCCTGAGTTCTGCAAACAGCTCCTAGAGGCTCATTTACACACAAATGAAGCTGATAAAGTGCTAATAGGCATTAGTGTCCATTAGCACTTTATGCAAAACGATCACTAAAACGTTCAATCGTTTGAAAGATTATCTTTGCGTGTAAATGGGCTTTCAATCGTGATACCCTACAGCATGTATACCAAGAACTTTACTACAGTCTCGATGTGGGTATATATATATACTGGGCTATTATAAATGATCTTCCCAGTTTGAGACACTTACTATATATATATATATATATATATATATATATATATATATATATTTCTTACACACTAGATTGATTCTGCACAGGTTTGCCCTGGACAACAGAAAATACAGAAGGGTAACAAAGTAATGAGTTACATCATAGGAGTTCATTTGAGGTGCACCAAGTGGCAACTGAGGGTAGATAGGACACATTCCCCGGGCTCTTTTTGTAGCACTCATAGATCTATACAGCGGGCCCAACCTCCCTTCGCCCTTGCCCCATTGTACATTTTGTGAGTCACAGTCTCCATGGTTTTAGCAGCAACAAGTGACAAGATGAGCTCCTACTGTACGATACCTTATTACAGCAGCTCCAGGATCAAAGGCACAATGAGGATGAGAGCAGCACTTACCTAGGAGAGAGGAGAGAGACCATGATTAACAGCAGAGTTCACACGGGTAACAACGCCTCAGCCACTGACTCTTCACACAAGCTCCTACACATAGGACCACTGACCATACAGCCTACATTGGGGCGTGCGAGCGTATGCGCAAAAACACTCGTCACATTGCAACGCATTTGTGTATGAACAAGGTTGGATGAGGATGGATTTGCGCACATGTCAGCACATAGTACTGTACTTTTTGTACACACAAGGCCAATGGGTTCGATTATCTATGTTTTGTGCGCTTATATTTTACGCGTGCAAAAACATGCGCAAATCTGATCATAGCATAGCAAAGTTTTGAAAGGGTCCACCAGACCTCCTTTAAATTTTAAGTCCCTTTCAGATTTTGCTGCAGGCCTTCTATCCTTAGTGTTGGAGTGGATGGATGGATGGATACCGGAGAGTTTGATGGAGAATCCCAGTCAAGAGCAGAAAATGACGACTTATTGATGAGCTCATCACCTGCACCATGTAGATACTTTGTATCCCCATGTGGTATATTCACTGACACAGTATGGTTCCAACAATATTATTCAAGGCTTTTACTGTATGCCCATGATATATATATATATCTCCCTACTAGTATAACACATATGTATCAGTCTTCACCCTACATACTGCAGTATAAGTAAGGCTACATTCACATAGGCGAGTGTGATATCAGGTCAAGCAACTCGGCCAATATCGTGCTTGCCAATGCGCATTTTGTAATGCTGATGCAAAGCAATTCTCATTCAAAAACGTCTCGCTACTGTGAAATTGCGGTCCTCAAGCGGTTGTTTCCCGCACATCAGAGGATTGCAAGTGTTTCCCATTGATTTCAATGGGAAACATCACCCTCGCGTGCACATCGTATGGTATGCAATGTGTTTGACTGTCCCATTGAAAACAATGGCTGATGCGTTCCGAGGGACGCCAAAAGATAGAACAGGCTACGCTTTTTATCCTCCCAGCATCGCTGCAAGGAAAAAAAAAAAAAACGCTTATCTGAATAAGTCCATTCAAAAGAATGGAGTCCATATTCCTGTATCTCTCAACATGTGAGATTTGTGCCCATATAAATGTAGCCTTAAAAATATATTCAAGCTCCATCCAGAAGAGGAAACGAGAAATGATGCATCATGGGAGTCACATTAAATTACCAACATACAGCACAAGCCTTCTGGGGGAGATCATATTGGATGCATCATAGTGATTGGAGTCCTCCTATATTAGTGGTCGCAGGCACCCCCATAGATTAAAGGGGTTCTCCATGACTATTAATGATCTATCTTCCTTATAGGTCATTAATAGTTGATTAGCGGGGATCCACTGCTTAGGATCCCACCAATCGACTATTTACCAGGTCAGCTGTCAGTGTGGACAACACAGGAAGCAGATAGCGCTGTCCACATTGCAGCTGCCTGGGTTGGTACTGCAGACCTAGCTCCTACCAAATTCAATGAGGGCTGTTCCTGCAGTACCAACCGAGGCAATATGGATAGCGCTATCTATTCGCAGCTCTGTCCGCACTGCCAGTTGACCCAGCGAACAGCTGATCAGCGGGAATCCTCAGAGACGGACCGCCACCAATCAACTATTAATGACCTATAATGAGTATAGGTCATCAACAGTAAAAGTTCTGGAGAAGCCCTTTAACCTATCAATGCATATGGCTCTCTCCGGGGAGAAAGATGCACAAGTGGTAATGAGTAGAGATAAGTAAGATGTAGCAGAGCCGACTGTGCCATATTGACACTTGAGCTACCAAGTAAGACGTTCCCCAGCAGTCCTATGTAAAACCACATATGAAGCGGCGATCAGCACGAATTATCCCATCCAGTACTCGGCTCGCCTACATTTAACAACCTCGGCTTCAGAACAATCATATAAAACTAGTGAAGTTAAAAAGAAAAAAAGCAACTGCGAAGAGAACATTAAAGTGAGGTGACAATGACACCGGCTTATTGTAACTTGAAGACAACATAGAAAGCGTCTCATCAGGATTTTTTATTGATTTTTTTAACAGTCGCCCACGTGGCACGTTTTCAGATTTTTCTTGCAGGTTTGCAGAAGAGCGCATTTAAAATCTGTCTGAGTACCTTTTATCTTTTGATGTTTTCTGTGTGAAGAGAGAAGGAAATTGGGAATAAGTTGATAAGAAAAGGCTGACTTGCAGAAATGTATAATGTATCAGTGCATTTAGGTGATAATTTATGGAGTAACACTGTGACAGATCATCGGAGCTATTATACTTCCAGGTCTTTGATTACATGAATGCATTACACAGAGTCCCCGATGCAAACATTAGCTAAGAACTAGGTGAGATACCTCTTTGTGAAGAGACTTTTCAACCTGGCATATTAGCATTTCCTCAACAGCAGCCAATTTTGGTCTTCCTAACAGTAGCTTGAGCTTCAGACTCCTTAGTTGCAACCAGGTTTTCCAAAAGTAGGATATTAATGATCTATCCTCAAAATTGGTTGAGCCCCCGTCCCACTGATCAGCTGTCTGGTATGGCCACCTCACTGCATACTAGTAGTAATGCCACCTTTAGCACTAAAAAGTATTCAAGAGGGGCGTGGTCAGGGGTGTGGCTTAACGTGACATAGAATGTTACCTCCAGTGGCCCCTATATTAATAGCACCCCTCTCAGTGGCCCCAGTAGTAATTGCATCTCCTCTCATTGGCCGCTTCAAATGGCTGAGCAGCGGACTCGCACCAATTGGATATTCATGACCTATATAAGATAGGTCATCAATATCTTAGTCCTGGGAATTCAGTGAAAGGGATTCAGCTTATGACCCTAGTCCTGTATCAAAATACTGTGGGCAAGGCAGAGTAGATTTTTAGCACCTCTCTGGCACCTGAGGCACATGCCCTGCCCTTATCTGCACCCCTGCTTAAGTATACTCCACCCTTGAGCAAGGCAATTATCCGGTGAGGAGGGGGGCACTATTTCCTCATTCATCTTCTTGGACAATTTTGAATTTCACTGATGACTACGGTAATAGTACTGCTTCAGATCCCATCCACCGGGTGAAGAGCCCCATTAATGACAGTATTATAGAGGCGCTGTTAACAGTGCGAAAACAACGCTCGTCTGATCAAGCCTTAAGGTATATTCCCATGTTTTGTCATCTTTGTGCTGCAATTTTTGTAAAATCCTGGCAAAAGCCAATATAGTTTTGCAAAAAAATTGTAATAGAACAGACATGTATGAAAAGTGACTAACGGCTTACAAAGTACTGCAGACCTCTGCACTTTGCATATTCTCTATTATAGTGAAACGCAATGAAACTATCAACTGAGAGTGAAATAAGTTATGGACTTACGTAGATAGATTGGCTACAGAGCTGTAAGAGGGGAGAGTGTTCGTGGCTCCCAACTTACTAATTGCAGAGGCTCTGAGCTGTGTGCATGAGCAGTCCAAAGACTATAGTAAGCACCATACTTTCCACCTCCAGAATGTGATTGTTGGGCAGAGAACCCAAAGAAGGGACCCTCACCCTATGTGGACCTCTTGGCGCTCCTATTGCCATATAATAGCAATTTTCCCTACATCATCGAGCCAAAGAAAGAGCGAGAGTGTGCATGAACTTGTGAGTTGAGTGGAGGTGCTGCTGAAGCACTGGACAGAAGGCGAGCGCAGGGACTTCTTGAGTGAGATGTGCTCTGCACTGGAGCATCGCTAAGGCACCTGGTACGGCTGAGAAGACAAAGGCAGCAGGAACTTCTTTGAGTATGTTAGGGCCACTGAGCTGAGAACCAGATTCCTCAGTGAAACTGCAACAGAGGGTGCCATACTCTGAAGAAAAAAAGAGTCAGCGCTGTGGCTCCAACTCCAGAAGGATGTCTGGACAACAACCAGTATCCCTGGGCACCATAATTGAGGAATAGTCCTGACTCTGAAGTAGCATGTGTCAGCTGAATTCAGTACTCTCATGTGCCATCCGTAAGTGAGGGAGGCCTCAGTAAAAACCGTAAGTGTGCACACCATTACAGAACCAGCAGTTTTCAGCAGGCTCACTGCAAGTGTAGAGTGGATTTTAACACTATAGTAGTTTCTCACTGAAAAAGGCCCGAAAATAAAATATAATCTTTATTAATTTAAAGGATAAAAAACCCCTCTAGATTCCGGGGGTAATTGAGACCCGAAACAGACACAAAGAGACAAACACACAAAAAACCTATGGGAATTTAAGCAATTGGCTTAGATACATCAATTCATACCGACCTCATTGGTTTTAGAGGTAGGTAATACTGTGAGGGCGTAAAATGAATTAGTGAAAGTGGTGGCCGTTTACTATAAAAGGGGGCCAGAAAGGTGGTCACTAAATAATTAGCTTGTGGTTATTATCCACTGGTGGAAACGTGCGCGTTATGTTAGAGGGCCTCGTTCACACCAGGATATATTGCCACTCCACAGTATTAAGTAAGGGGTGCTGATACTCAGCAATCCATTACACAAAAAAATATTATTATATTCATATCCAATTGTGACAACAATGCCCTGTGTCCATATGTCACAATTGCTACAATTGCTATTCCGATAGGGGCAACGGTCTGTCAAGACCCAAAAATGTGATATAATCCCGACCTATGTTAGGTCTGACAGCGATCTAAATGTTTTAATAAAAAGCTGGACTAAAGTGGTGTTGACAATTCCTTATGCCAATTATATCAGAAGGAGTCAACAACGTTTATAGTATAAATAGTACACGACAGACATTCACTTGATTCATGTGTGTGTCAAACGCTGTAGTCTAATAACGACTAAAGCCAACAGAAGTCGTCCGTAATCGTCGACGCGTTTCTGCAGCACGGGTAAAATAAATTTACCGCTGCTTCATCAGGACGAAATTGAGACAATTTATCAGATTATACTAGATTTGTTGTTGTTGATCAATCTGTGTAGTGAGCATCAAAACTGCACAGATCTGATTTTGTATGCTGATGCCTGATAGCTGATGCTGAATACACTTAAGACGCTGCTGCAAGGACTAGTTTAGTGTAGTATTGATGGACACACGGGCAAGCACATTATAATGCCGTCCGGGTAATAGCCGCTAAACTGAGTTGATATAGCTGAACAAATTCTGGCCTGCGACACTTATATTGAATGAGTGCGTTATTTGATAATTATATAACGAACTTTTTTCAAAGTGTCGGCTGGTTAATTGTATAGGAGTCTGATGATTGACTTCCAGACACAGTAAAGAGCCAAAAAGAGTCAGTTTAGAATTGTGTTAGTAAACACCCAACCACAGCTAAACTACACAGATCTGATTTTATATGCTGATGCCTGACAGCTGATGCTCAATACACTTAAGACGCTGCTGCGAGGACTAGTTTAGTGTAGTATTGATGGACACACGGGCAAGCACATTATAATGCCGTCCGGGTAATAGCCGCTAAACTGAGTTGATATAGCTGAAAAAATTCTGGCCTGCGACACTTATATTGAATGAGTGCGTTATTTGATGATTATATAACAAACTTTTTTCAAAGTGTCGGCTGGTTAATTGTATAGGAGTCTGATGATTGACTTCCAGACACAGTAAAGAGCCAAAAAGAGTCAGTTTAGAATTGTGTTAGTAAACACCCAACCACAGCTAAACTACAGCGCGGTCCAAGGTAGTGACCGCTGGCTAAACTACACAACTAGCCCCTATGAGACAGCACTTCAGTTTGACAGAGGGGTTTTTTATCCTTTAAATTAATAAAGATTATATTTTATTTTCGGGCCTTTTTCAGTGAGAAATAGTCTAACAGCTTATAAGAGCCTTGATTGTCGCAGTGAATTAACACTATAGTAGTAATCTAAGTGGGGCAGACTATTATTGAGACATTAGGCAAAGTCGAGCCTGAATCTTTAAATACCATGTTGTTAGAATTTGTTCGAACTGAGTTCTGGAGTCCCCAATTGGTGAAGGGCTATTCCTCTAGAAGTGAACTTTGTGACTTATTCCATGACTTGCTCTACTGTTACACCATGTTAATGTTTAAATTGCATTATTGCCATGGTGTGTTGCCGTTACTGTCATATTTTTGTGACTCTGCTGCATCATATCCTGATACCTGTGTCGTGCTACCATCAACCGCAACAGAACAAAATGTGCATGTTACTGCATATAGCTATCAGCTAAGAGACATCATGAGCTCAGGGATAGAGGGCTGGGGAGTCCAATTTTGCACCTTATTTTGCAGCACAATAGCTTGACCCATCCATGTTGTTTATATCCACTTTAATTCCCCCTCCATGCATTGAGGGCTTTCATTGTATTGATGGCCTATGAGACAGAGCACCTTTGGTGCAGTACCTTTTATCCAGCACTGTTCTCAGTTACCACAATGATGTAGACTACACCAAGGACTGAAAACAAATGTTGCTTTATAATTGATCTACTGTCTTGAACAGGAACTTATCTGAGAATCGCCCCTATGGACCTAAACCTTCCAATAAGAAACTGGTAAGAGCAGAGGATTTACAAGAAGCAGCTTACTCCCTCAGCAGGAAGAATTAAAACTTGCCTGAAGGATCATGGGCACAGAATAGAAAATTGCTGGTTATATATCCACTCCACTTATTTATAGGTTGGTGTCCATTAAGCAACTTTGTCAGTAGTCAATTAAATTTGGCTTTATTAGATCTCATGAGCGCAGTATATTGCATACAAGTTACTGCTGTATAGAAGAAAGCCTGAACAAGGCATTAATGGACTGATACAGAAGTGGAGGAGAAGGAATTTAGGAGCCATTAAACCCATAACGTTCATGGAACGTCAGGAAGCATTCCAATATCTGGTCTGTCCAGAGTCATAAACTGAATGAATGTGTCAAAATGCCACCTAAAGCAGGTGATTATCCATTATTTGCTCAATTTTTATACCTGAAGAAAGTGCATTATGCTTCCTTCTATTTCAATACTTTGTCTGCCACTAGGTGGAGCTACATAGATCTTTTGTTTTAATTCAAATAATCCAAAATATATAAAATAATAGTCTGCTAGCAAAAAGTACATCCATAGGATGTGCAGGAGGGTCATTTATCTCTTTGGTTATTTTAGCTCATGCTTATTCATGCAGCATGATGCTTCATATTGTGAGCATACCTATTTCTCAAGAAAATGATATTCTACTTGCAATACCCTGCCTGACCACATGGTGTCTGGCTGCTCAGGAAAACAAGTTCCATCCTCTTATTTGCTAACAAGGCAGTTCCTCTAGGCCAATGCATTATTTAGGGCGATTACCTCCATGAGTTCCTGTGGCCAACTTATAGTGCCCCTTTTTTGTTAATGCCTCATATCTTTCCTCTATGCATTAAGATGCAGTTAAGTTGCAGTATATTACATGTGGAGCACATATAGTCCTCCTCCACATGGTGGTGCCAGTGATCTATATTATATTGCCATATAAGCCTCCTTCCTCTCAATTCTCTTCAGTTCTATGCCCCTGTAAAATGAAGTGGTTTTTCCTAGAGGTTTATATTGCCAAATCTTGCTGACTTCTTCCTCTTCCAGTCGGTCCCCCAGTGGAGCATCCCACCTACCCTCCCTTACCAGTACAGGATAAATAATATATGTTAACAGTGCCTCCACCAGCAGAATAGTGAGTGCAGCTCTGGAGTATAATACAGGATGTAACTCAGGATCAGTACAGGATAAGTAATGTAATGTATGTACACAGTGACTCCACCAGCAGAACAGTGAGTGCAGCTCTGGAGTATAATACAAGATGTAACTCAGGATCAGTACAGGATAAGTAATGTAATATATGTACACAGTGACTCCACCAGCAGAATAGTGAGTGCAGCTCTGGAGTATAATACAGGATGTAACTCAGGATCAGTACAGGATAAGTAATGTAATGTATGTACACAGTGACTCCACCAGCAGAATAGTGAGTGCAGCTCTGGAGTATAATACAGGATGTAACTCAGGATCAGTACAGGATAAGTAATGTATGTACACAGTGACTCAACCAGCAGAATAGTGAGTGCAGCTCTGGAGTATAATACAGGATGTAACTCAGGATCAGTAGAGGATAAGTAATGTAATGTATGTACACAGTGACTCCACCAGCAAAACAGTGAGTGCAGCTCTGGAGTATAATACAGGATGCAACTCGGGATCAGTACAGGATAAGTAATGTAATGTATGTATACAGAGACTCCACCAGCAGAATAGTGAGTGCAGCTCTAGAGTATAATAGAAGAAAGAACTCAGGATCAGTACAGGATAAGTAATGTAATGTATGTACACAGGGACTCCACCAGCAGAATAGTGAGTGCAGCTCTGAAGTATAATACAGGATGTAACTCAGGATCAGTACAGGGTAAGTAATGTAATGTATATACACAGTGACTCCACCAGCAGAATAGTGAGTGCAGCTCTAGAGTATAATAGAAGATAGAACTCAGGATCAGTACAGGATAAGTAATGTAATGTATGTACACAGGGACTCCACCAGCAGAATAGTGAGTGCAGCTCTGAAGTATAATACAGGATGTAACTCAGGATCAGTACAGGATAAGTAATGTAATGTAAGTACACAGTGACTCCACCAGCAGAATAGTGAGTGCAGCTCTGGAGTTTAATACAGGATGTAACTGAGGATCAGTACATGATAAGTAATGTAATCTATGTAAACAGTGACTTCACCAGCAGAATAGTGAGTGCAGCTCTGAAGTATAATACAGGATTTAACTCAGGATAAGTAATGTAGATACGATACAGTGACATTTATGAAAAATATACTTATATATAAGACATAAGAGACTATTCTAATGTAGATAGCCTTTAAAGCGAGTTTTAAAAGCAGTGGAACACATCAAACAGTCTTTTTTATATTAGAACTTTTTTTTCTTGATACGTTTAATGATGTCCTGGAATGGAGAAACAATCCGCCACGCTCACATATGCACTTTTTACCGCGATTACCGCGGAATTTTGAACCCTGCACTAATCGTGGTACAACGCTCCCATTGATTTCAGTGGGGCCATGCAGGCCTGCGCTTGAACTCTGCATTTTCTAACACATGAAAAGCTGTGCCAGTCTTCATACATCCCCCCCCCAATTGTTTCCATTCACTGAGAGCAAGCTGAGATTTTGAAAACAATGAATAATTGAAACATAATTTCAATTAGAAAGTTGTAGAACTCTTAATTATGCAATGGTAAAGTTTCAGTTACATGAAACTGGACAAGTTGTTTTAGGCCACAGTTGACATATAGTGTAAGCGCTCCGTCTGTCCCTTTGTCTCGCTACCTTCTGTGGTGACAGGTATGACCTGTAATAAGCGCCTGACAGGTTTCCTGCTCAGATAACATCCTCTCCCCTATTAAATCACCACCCTCATCATCCCACAACCCATCCTTTGTAAGAGTGGAATTGATACGGAAGCTGCCCATTCACTGTGTGGGTTAAACAGGCCCCATCCCCCGATAAGCGGAGCAGAGATATGGATACTCATTGTAGAATAGAGTCTGTCTCGATGTGCGGAAAATTAATTGGCGCGCCTCGTTATGCATCCCATTGAAAGGCCGCGCTCAGGGGAGATATGTGTGATGATGTAGAGGGCAGAGGTTTTTATAATACAGTTACATTCATTCCAGGTGCACGCTGCATAATAGATACGGGGGCAGCAGAGGGTTCTAATAGAAATAATCCATGTATCTGAGAGGAAAGACTGGGATTTAGAGCGCAGGAGATGTATGGGGGAGCGGAGAAGGCTGCGGAAAGCTATAGATAATAATCACATAAATGGCTCCTTGCAGAACTGACCTTTCCACATTCATAGAGCAGACAGAGAGGGGCCGGGGGGGGGGGGGGGGGGGGGATCATTACATTCAACACATAGGATATCAAAAGGCTAATTCTCCTCCTCATATTAAATCCAGAAATAATTCTATGATCAGTAGAATCTGAAAATTACATTAGGGATCATTCTGCCAATTTTGAGTAGCAATGTTATATACTACACAATGGAACCTGATTCTTTCCATCCATCCATCCATCCATCCATGCATCCATGCATCCTGCACAGTCAAGGCTCCTTTAGAAAGGAATTCCCATTGGCTACCCTCTTTTTAAATATTCCTTGCTTCTGCAGTGTGGTTGCTGGTAATAGCAGTAACTGTGCATTTTTAAGCCCAGTAGCTTGTTCTAGCTTGTTCTTGTCAGTGCAGTCTTGTTTCTATGGTTAATGGCCCTTTTACACGGGACGATTATCATTCAGAATCGTTCAGATTGCTGCACTCCCACGGGGATCTGAACGATAATCGTCCTACATAAATGCATGCAGTGACTGAATGCGAATTGTTCCTTCTTTCAATCTCTGCATACAGAAAACTGAACAACATGCCATTCAGTGTAAGCAGCATTCTTTCACTTTTGAACGACTGTCTGCTTGCTGTTAATGTAAGGCAGTGGCGAAAGAACTCTCCCCGGTTGCCCCGCCTCCATTCGAGCAGCACTGTGAGCGATGTCAGCGATACTCGTTCCTGTATAATAGCGCAGGAGTGAGCATCACTGGGACAAGTGTCGGGCATCGTTTGCCCGACAGCTCGTCCCGTGTGAAAAGTCCTTGCGACTTCCTTATTTTTATCTGTCTAGCTTTGGTTCATAGTCCAGCATTGCTTTGTTTGGCTTTTTTTTTATCTCTTATCTCTCTCTTATTTTTTTCTCAAGGATAGCTGTTTCAGACAGGGGTTCCATTAGAGATATCTGGGGGTCGATCAGGGACAGTGGTGTCCAGTGTTAAGGTCAGTGCCATAGATAGATTAAAGGGGTTGTACCATCATTTCATGCTGATCAGATTGAGTCCTACATCTAAGATCTCACTGATTTCTAGAATGGGAGTCCCATGTTCTTCATCCTCCTCCCTGCTGGATTACTGCACCCCCTATAGTAAGGAGGGGACTGAATGGAAGGCTGGTTACGCAAGCACAGTAGAGCTACGTTCACTTTCAATTGGACTATGTAGATAGCCAAGCAGGACTCCCTCAGCTATTTCTGTCAGCTCCTTTAAGATGAATGGAGCACTAATCTCCATTCGCAGTGACATCTCTGTGGGGAAAGAAGTGAACCCACCCAGTGACAGGCAGAGGGAAACACAGGAGTCCCATTCTCAAACTTGGTGGGGATCTCAGCTGTGAGACCTCCATGATCAGCATGTTATCCCCTATCCTGTGGATACGGAATAACGTGTAATCTTAGTTCAAGCCAAAACAAACAAAAGCAAGACATAACAATCAGCAGAAACCTTGGTCGTTATCAGTAATATAGCAGATGTAAGGAAGTAATCAGACCCAGTCCGTCATGTACTTGGGGACCCAAAGGTCCCTCTGCCACAAAGAGGTATGGCATTGTTATAAATGGCAAGTAATATCTGGAACGGGGCTAGGGTACAAATTTACATAGAGACGGAGGCTTCGGGCCGCCATGACCATGCTGTACGGTATAACACGACCTTCAGATTTCCCTCCTGACTTCTCGCCCGTGTCAAGTGCATTTTTCCTGCTGTCACTAGTAACACAATCCCTCCCGATGTACTTTACTGTTAATCCACTTATGACGCCCAAGCTGCAGACTGATGTTTGATTTAAGCTCCGGCTCTCGCACTTGGTGGATGTGAAATATCAGGCCCGGCGTGTGCTGTATACATGACACGCGGACCAGGTGCAGCCGTAAAATACCCAACTCCCTCTGGAAAGCAAACAGCTTCTGAAATACTAAGGATTTATACAAGTGACTTGATAATCTGACACATACTTATTGGAGGGATCGAACAAGCGAATAGGGTCCCAGCCTTAACCATTTCCTATCCACACACAATAAGCCTGCAGACCTTTGTTCTAGCAGCACGGGGTTACAGGTATCAATTGCAATCTCTCATTAGTACCGTATAACCCAAACTAGTGGCTGCACCATAGAAACCACCGAGTGTAAAGCAAAGTTCTACTTATTGGCTCTTTCAGTACTTTCATTCTAGTGTCCATGTATAGCCACATAAGCCACAACACAGTGATACATTGTATGATGGAAACCATGAATGCACCATGCTATCAGACGCAGTTCCTCCATAATTGGTTTGAGGAGCGCTCTGGAGAGGTCCTACAAATGGTGTGACCTGAACATTCACTGAACGTGTGCCCACTCAAGCATTTTAGGGTAGAGACCGCCATTTGCACCCAAAATCCTGCACCTACAAATACCAAAGAACTGTGGGTGGCTATCCAGACTGCATGGATCCACATCCCTTCAGATGTCTTCCACCCACTTGTGGAATTGATGCCACAATGACTTGTTGCACTTGGCTGGGCTGGAGGGGCTCCTACACGATATTACCTCCTGTCCCATGACTTTTGGCATGTCCGTGTATTATTATTACTAGATTATTCTCAATAAGGCTGGGTCCTCACAGGGCAGAATCCTGCCAGAAATATTGCGGTTTTGCCGCAATGAAAAACCGCGAGATTTCCGCCAGGAAAACGCTGCTTTAAAACCTGCAGGTTTTGGAGCGGCTTGGCCACATACCTTTTCGTTGCGGCTGGCAATTTCCGTGGCAAATCCACTCTGTGTGAACCCAGCCTTAGGGCGCCTACCCACTGGCGATTTTTTTTCCTTTGCGTTTTCTCTGAAGAGCAATTAGGATAGAATGTGTTCTTGTCCATTTGCGGGTTTTTTTTCGGTCCGTTGCAATTTTTCACATAGGAACTGTCAGTTGCATATGTGTCCTTATTTTTCTCTTAATGCACCCATGAATGTCAATGGAAATTAATGGAAAACGCGCAAAAAAGCCGCGAAAAACGCGCAAAAAACGCCACCAAAAACGCTGCGTTTTTCACGCACGAAAATCGGCAACGCCAGTGGGTAGGTGCCCTTACAGTGTTATTTTCTCTTTGCAATGTAAATTTCTTATTGCTACTTGGAAACCATCAGCAAGCTGCAGCTGTATAATCTATGTGTTATAGTTATGTTAAACAGATTTGAGCAATATTAGATACACATTATTACACATGATTAAAAAGATATATGGATGATAATCAAGTCCAATGAGCAGCAGAAACCACAATTAGGACAAAAATAAGTCCATCACAAGATCCACTAACAACAGCCAGCCTGCATGCTGATGGTTTCCAGCTTGCAACAAAGCTTTATCCTATGTTTCTGTGGCACCAAGAGTAAAAACCAAGCTGAAAAAAAAAACTATATTATGAAGATCCTGTGTTTTACTGAGTGTTTGATATACTGAGAGCCATAAGCGTTCATTTGCTCTTTTGTTTCCATTTCAGAGCAGTAGCGGAGCAGACATCTTGGGTGCACTCAAATGCAGCCATAAAAATGCTCTTAGCCTGTAAAACAAGACTGCAGACTGTAACATTTAATAAAATCCCTATTTAAATGGCTCTTTAGAAAGTTCTCTTCTTCTACAGCTTGTCAATAGACTTCTACTGCTGCGCTCGAATTGACAGAATGCGGCTGAAGAACCCGTTAGTAATAATAGAAAATGGTTAAATGTGAAATGTGTAAATCTGAATCTGTCTGGCGCCGAGAAAACCGCATTAATTATCAAATAGGCCACAAATAAGGAGACAAGTGTACTACTCCGGAGCTACGAAAAACGAAGGCATTCATAAAGAAGCACTTAAATTGGTGTTCCGAGTTCCAGTTTTTTAGTAAAAGTCTGTTCTGCATGCAGTAAAACAACAAATAGACATATACTCACCTCTCCCCGCTCTCGCTGTGTCCCGCGCCGCCGCTCGGCCCTACGCTACTCTGTTTATTTCTTTTAATCGATGTGTTATTTGGAAATGAAGACTTTTTGTAATTGGTTTTCATTAAAAATGTATGATTGTTTGGTTTCCATGCTTGTATTGTTTTCCGAGGCACTGCAGACTGGAGGACTGAGATCTTAGCAAATTCTGGCAGTCAGAGTAAACTGACAGCTCCTCCCAAGAAGCCTCGCTATTGTGAAGTGCATTCACTGCTAGAGATGAGCGAGTATACTCGCTAAGGGCAATTGCTCGAGAGAGAGCATTGCCCTTAGCGAGTACCTGCCCGCTCGAGAGGAAAGGTTCGGGTGCCGGCGGCGGGCAGGGAGCGGCGGGGGAGCGGGCAGGAACGGAGGGGAGATCTCTCTCTCCCTCGCTCCCTCCCGCTCCCCCTTGCTGACTGACGCTACTCACCGCTCCTCCGTGCCGGCACCCGAACCTTTCCTCTCGAGCGGGCAGGTACTCGCTAAGGGCAATGCTCTCTCGAGCAATTGCCCTTAGCGCGTATACTTGCTCATCTCCATTCACTGCCTTTCCATTGTGTGATATTACAGAGGGCTGGATGACAGTGCTAGGGGATGGTGGAAGAGAACAGAGCAGAGAAAGCTACTATCACAGAGGGCTATAATTCACTCCAGGTAAATCTTCTGTTTTTATCAGCAGTGAGGAATGAGACCAGCAGCTATTCAGGGAAAAGAAGAGATAGAGAAAGAGAGAGATAGAGAGAGAGAGAGAGAGAGAGAGAGAGAGACACACAGAGAGAGAGATAGAGAGACATAGAGAGAGAGAGAGAGAGAGAGAGAGAGAGAGAGAGACAGAGACAGAGAGAGAGAGTATTGAGTGGGCATGTTATACTACGCAGCCTCAGAAAGAGGAGAGAGGAGCTGAGCTTGTGTGTATTCATAATCAGTGCTTGAACATCTCCACCAAGAAACATTACTGTAGGAGATACTGTATACCAAGTATGAGGCTTTCTAAATGCATCAGAAGAAAATTCAATGCAAAAAATGAAAAAGATAAGTGCATCATCTTTTTTGCAGGGAGTTAGTAAGCTCACTCTCACATACAATACTGTAAAATGTCTTCATCGATTTCAATAGCGCTTCTCAGGCTAGCGTTCAAACACGGCATTTCTAACGCCGCATTTGTCGAGCACTGTCTGTTCTATTCTCTGTGTTTAAATGTTTTTAAATGCAATGCATTCCCCATTGACATTAAAGGGGTTGTCTGAGATCTTTTTAATATTTTCAATGCTGTCAAAATCAAGGTAGAATGCTGTGTACAGAGTTTTAGAGCATTTGTGAATGCAACGTTCTATGCCACCGGAAGTGAAAGTGGTGACATCATGAGCTTTCTTTGCCTGCGTTGTTACTGCGCTAAAAGCGACCATCTACTGTCTGCCATTTATAATGCTGGTGTGGAAGGTAATGGAGTTCATGACACCTGGTCTCTGACACCATTCAAGGGTGTGACTGATAACCCCTATGGCTACACCCCTATGTAGACCACTTACACCCTTACATGCATCAGCAGTTGAGGCTAGTTGTGGCAGTATGTGATTGTTCCCAGCAAGAGAAACCAAGTAATCTTGTAGATATGATAACTTTTAATGGCTGACAAAAGACATGATGTTATAGCGAGCTTTCCAACTTACTTGAGGTTCTTCCTCAGGCTTAACCCTTTCCAATCCACTGTCTGATGTCTTCCTACACTCTGATTGAAACCTGTACAGCTCCAATATCAGAAGACGTCCAACAGGGTATTCTTACCGTCTTTTGCAAGTCACTCTGCTGTCGAAGCCTCTCTGGTGCACACACATACACTGATTTTAGCCAGCAGTGTGCATCGTTGTATAACAGAAAGCCTTTTAGGAAACTCTGAATCCAACATTGGATTGGAAATGGTTAATGATTGTGGCAGTGTAATGGTGCAAAGAGTAATTCACCTTTACTTCCAAATGAATATTGTCTCAATGTTATGCCTTTTGTAAGTATTATGGTTCACCATTTAGATCTTTTTATGGTATAGGTATTCAAAAGGAGGACCAGGGTTCGAATGCAGACCTCTGTCTGCCAGCTGTCTGGATTAGGAGAAGGACCCACTGAGAGTTTCCCTTGCCCCCACCACTAACTCCTTTCGGTGTGATCAATGACAAGACCTGACGCTCTAGTGCAGCTTCTTTCCTCCCCGGTTCTGGACTCTGAGTCATCTTGAGAACAAGAGCTGGGGTGTAGGAGGAGCGAAGCTACGCTGTGGTTTATAGCAAGAGGCAGCACAGAGCTCATCTACATGAATGTACTGGTGAAAGGAGGGGAGAGAGGATTTTACATGGGACTGCATGTTGGAGGAGTATGCGGAGAGGCTGAAGGCAGGAGGAGTGTTGAGGTTTTTACATAGGACTATAAGAGGAGATGATAGGAGGAAGAGTGTGCTGTTTATATGGGACTGCATGTTGGAGTCGAGGGGAGGGGAGTGACCTTTTTTACATGGGACTGTATGATGGAGGAGATGAAGGGAAGGCGAGTGTGGTTTTTAAATGGGACTGGGTGATGGAGGAGTATGTGGAGAGGAGCACTATGACTCTCAGAATATGGTGAGTTGAAGGGGGAAACTGCACTTTTCAGAAACTTTTGACATGTCAGGTAGATGTGTCAAAAGTTTTGATCAGTGCAGGCTCTGTTCCTGCGACTCCCTTGCTGATCACTACAATGAAGGGGCTGCAGTGCTCACCTAAGCATTGTGTCCCTTGTCTGTCCTTACTGCTTTTCAGCTCTTCCTGGCAGCTGAAGACAGTCACATAGACCTCAGGTGAGCACTGCAGTCCCCTCGTTCTAGCAATCACAGGGAACCCTCACTGATCAAAACTTTTGACATGTCTCTCTGACATGCCAAAAGTTTCTAAAAAGTGCCGTTACCCTTTAAATGTTCGGTTAGTGCAAAAGTAGTAAGAAAAAACTTCTACATACAATCTTTGTCAAATAATGCACCTACAAGGAGTTGTCCTTTTACTGAAAACTCACCCAGATTTATGGGACCATCTGGGATGCCAACTTCGGCAGCCTTCAAGTTTGTAGGATCCCGCAAGTGGTAAGCCACATACAGCAGAAACCAATCTTATCCACGGCAGCCAATGGCTAGAAGATTCTTTTTGGTAATTCTGCCCTTTTAATGGCAAAATCTTCCAGCCATTGACTGCTGCAGGTGCAGGAGGATTCTGCCACATGTGGTTTACCACACTATGGGACCCTATCACTGGCCTAACTATAGGGGATCCAGTTGCACCCGGGCCGAGGAGCCTTAGGGGTTCCCATAAGGCCTCTTTTCTCCATATAGAGAGCCCAGTACCATGAATAAAGCATTATAGTTGGTGGTCCTGTTACGTGTTTTGCATTGGGGCCGAGAAGCTTCAAGTTACGCCTCTGCATTAGGCCTCATGTCCACGGGCTTTAAATCCACAGCATTTCTCCCGCATGCAGATCCGCGCCCCATAGGGATGCATTGGACACCTGCAGGTAGTTAAATACCTGCAGATGTCATTTTTCCCTTCCGGCGCGGATCCACGTGCGGGAAAAAAAATGGACATGCTCCATTTTCGTGCGGGTCTCCCGCGGGGACGGCTCCCGCAGGCTTCTATTGAAGCCTATGGAAGCCGTCCAGATCCGCAGCAGACCCGTACCAGAATTAAACTCACCTGCTCCGAACGATGCGGTTCTTCACTTCTTTGCGGCCGGATCTTCTTTCTTCGGCCCGGTGGATGTGCCCGGCGCAGGCGCGCGGGCCCTATCATGAATATACTCCAGATTGACACAGCTTGAAGCAATCCATTTCAGGTTGACAAAATGTTTCAGATCTATATTCTGCATTTCTTGTTGACACAATGTACAGATGTAGCAAGTGCTAACTGTACAGATGGCGTACTATTGTATTTACCTAGTATTAATAGTAATTCAGCATGCTTCATAGAGTAGCGCACCATCTGTATGGTTGGTGTTTGCTACACCTGTTCCTCAGGTTGACATAATGAATTTTCAGGTTAATTTCTGTTTTTCAAGTTGATCTAAAGTATTTCGGGTGAGGACAATAATTACTGTACTTTTAATCATGATGGAATCTAGAATAAAGAACATTATGACAAACTATAGGAACAACTCACCCACACCTCATAACTAAAAATAACCATTAATTGCTTCCTGCAACACAGCTAAAAACAACGCCTTCTTCTGCACCTCAAGTGCCTTAAGTACTGACGAACTTACAAAAACATGTTCCTGTATGTAGCGCTGCCAAATATTTTTTTGAACTTTCTTTTATGTTATGTTTCGCCTTTTTTCTTCGTCCCTGCTGTGATCCTGCAGGAATTCATGTTTAAGCACTATTACTACATTTTTATATTGTATTTCACAGTATAAATCTATATACCTTTACATATAATTTGCCTTACTTAGTCTTAGCTGATTTAAGTTACTTCATGCTTTACTTCTAAGGTCATACCCAAAGTCGAATGTGAAAACTCTTCTGATTACCGGAGAACAGTGCATTATGGGAGCTTGTGTGAACTGCTTGGGGCTGTGGCATTAGGTCTCATGGCTCTTAATCCAATGTCAATCCAGTTAGAATCCAGTAGTTGGTGGTTTTTGCACTGGCAGGCCATAGTTTTGTCCAACGCGTGTGGTCAGACAGTGCACGCCAGTTGTCCCTGCTGGAGGGGATGCAATAGATAAACTGGTATCCAAGTTTTGCAACTTGGAGCAAGGTTGCTCCTTCCACTCAGGACATGCTACTGTCAAGAGACCCATTGACCTCTCTTCATGCATTCAACCAAAACAGTAGTCATACCTCTCAAATATTGCAGATAGTGCGGGACAGTCTCACATTTCGTTTGCTGACTCGGTGTCACAGAAGGCATGTAGAATGTTCCTACTTCAACTGTTTCTGAGTCCTCGGGACGCATATACAGTAAAGTTGAATGCAGTGGTGAAACAGGGAGCTGTCAGCCCTGGCAGGTATAATGTAATCATGTCATCATGCCGTCCAAGCCACAGACAACACAATGATAGACTGTCCAAGTAATTTACTCAATAAGAGGAGAGATGGGTGAATTTTAAGCAGTAGGCGCTCAGGGCATCACAGTGTGTAGGGGCACTGAGGGGGCATCAGTGCAAGAATATATTTTCTGTGAATGGGAACTAAGAGGGCATCATTGATCTCACTTTTTCTGTGTTGGAGCACTAAGGTAGCATCATCATACTGTGTCAGGGGCAACATACTTTCTTTATACAGGCATTAAAGGATGGCTTTACTGTGTGGGCATAACTATTTTGAGGGGGCACTAAGGGAGTATTATCTGTGTTGGGGTATCACTAAGGGCACTTTTTTTCTGTGTGGGGACACTAAGGGAGGAACAAAGCATTATACGGTTGTGAACATACTAAGGGAGTATAAATCTTGTTAAAGCACCATCTTATTCCGCTTTCAGGTAATTTAGTTATTACAAGCTGGGTACTTATTTTACCGATCTCGGAAGGATGGAAGGCTGACTTAACCTTGAGATGGCTACCTGAACCACGTGGGGATTGAACACGCAACCTTCAGGTCATGAGTGAGAGTTTAGAGCTGCATTCTCCTGCCTTAGCAGTTTGCTAAGGAAGCATTATTTGAGTGTGTGAATAGAAGGATTTGAAACTTGGGAGGTATGCAAGGGGGTGAAAGCATGCCATGTGGGTTGTGCTGTGCTTTTCTTCAAAGTGACGCTATCCAGTACTTGTATGCTGCCCCCTACTTTACTAAATGACATACTACTCACATCACAAAAGAAGCCGTCACTTTCCTTATGAAGTCTTCTAGGCTTATAACACACGACTCGCGTCACCACCCACATGATCAAGGGCAAGACTTTCTTAGTCTGTCGGATCAGCAACAATGCTTCTTTTGTCTTCGCAGAGGTGAGCTCTCTTGCCAGAGGGTGTAACTATAAGGGACACACCCCAAGGGATTAATGTTGTGATAGAAAAGTATGGGAGAGATGTGCCAAAATTTGGCACAGTGAAACTGAGCATGCTCACTGGATGTCTGATTGGCTGATGCCCTGGGATAAAAAAAAAGGTAATTTTAGCTGCATGGAGAGCTGTGCTGGTGCAAGAGGAAAGGCACAGAGAGCTGCTGGTTGCAAGGCCAGAAGAAAAAGAGGAGCTGCAATGGCCCTGGACTTGGGAGGGCCTATTAGTGATGGCAAAAAGACAGAGAGAGGAGCAGAGAGCATTGCTCCGGACCCCAGATATTGCTGGTGGGAGGAAGCTGAGACTCCCCTGCATCGTACTGTAAGTGAGGATGGCTTCTGCAAGTCTTATAGGTGTGCCCATCAATAGGGCAATAGGGGCATGCTATAATGGTATCTAATTTGCAATTGGTGAAAAAAATGGAACCGTATGGGACACTGGATATTGCTCTAACAGCTAAGAGCCATTCACGCCAGTTGAGTAACCTTGAAAACTTCTAATTTTGGGAGTGAGATATTTTTTGCAAGGGGAAATAGAGAGCAACCTTAAAGGTGAAAGAATGTTAACCCCCAAAGAGAAACCCTGTATTATGTTCCTTAATCTGTTTTTCCATGAGAAATTATATTGATAATAGCAAAGTGTTATTGATACTGTTCAGAAAGTACCACTATGTTTTAATTAACAGTAGGTCGTATCGAGATAGTCAAAGTTTAATATTCAATTGCTTATTCATTACTATCCAAATGTTCATTTTTATTTCTGTGTTTTCAAATGAATACAGTATTGTATTCTTCGGTTACTCCATCTGCTGCATCTTATACTGAATCTTGCATCAATATTTCTTGGCTCATCACATAACTATCACGGGTGTAAAGGATGCAGTCGCATATGAACCCTGGAGCCTTAGGGGCCCCATAAGGTCTCTCTTTCTAGTATGAAGAGACCATTACTATTTATGGAACGTTACAATTGGGGGGCCCTGTTATCCATGTTGCATAGGGGCCCAGTAGCTTCACGATATGCCACTATCTTTTGGGGAGGGGGGCTCCTCCACTACACAATATGATCAACGTATATCAAAGGTCACTAGCTGATTGTTTCTATAGTACTGTAGGTATTTTAAAAGTAAAGGTAAAAACTATTAAGAAAATTGTAGATCAATGTTTCATTTAATTGTTTTGCTATTAGATTGTAGAATAGGATGATATAGCATCCTTTTAGTATAAGCAGTGAAGGGGTTAAACAACACCTTTTCTATATACCAGTGAATTGTACGGGATAAAGACAGACAGATGATAAGAGTCTCCCAGACCCCCCCTTTCATACCTTCTCACTGAAATCATAACAGTTTCTTTGTATGTTATAGTTTCACCTTAAAAGGTGTAACTTATGTTAAACATTTTAGTTGTGCTCTATCATGTATTCTTATTAATCTTGGAGGTATGTACTTTTCCTGTGATGTCATTTATGGTATATAAACCACATAAAACTTTGAATACATTAGAAATCATTTGATACCGCAATAAGAGTGCTGTAATTTGTATTTCTTCTATGGGCCCAGACTTCTACATGAGATCTGGGAGTGTCTTCTCCTTGATAAACCCCAAACAAGGACCAAGACAGTGAAGACACCATACAACATATCCAATGGTAGTGAATTTGCCAGCTGATACAGCCAATGTGAACCAAAGTTGGAGCTTTCCTTCAACTGTTACTTGAGATATTCCTTTGTAATTGTATCTTTTTGAATCTTTTTGAACAAGATTGTAACTCAAGGCAGCAACAGAAGACTGGCAAATGCATATGTCTAAAATCTAACTACAGAATATCCAGTTCTGTTCCGTATGGTGGCACCAGGAGACTGTAATCTCTCATTTACTGCAACAGACTGTGAAGCCTCTTACTCTCTGATTTTTATGTTCTCGCCAAATGAACTCTCAAAACTTAATTGATCGCACACTGTGTATTGGGGAGCGCATGCGAGACAGTATTTGTGGAATTGTGTCATGTTTCTATTATAAATTAATCCCATTCCAATTCCTCCGGGGCAAAATACACTGAATGAGATATGTGTTTGCTTGTTTCCTCGCTTTCGTCTTTCCTGCACTTACTTGTCTTTGTTACATATTTTTTAATGAAATATGTAATATATCAACCAGAATGCAAGAAATTACAAAAATATGTTTTTTGTCAAAAGTCAGAGCAAAAAGAGAAAAAGAAAAAAAAAATCTGCAGCCATTCTTGGTACACAGCGGGAAGGATGGGGTCGGCTCAGCTGGTTTATCTCCAGCTACAAATCTCATTATATTGTAACATTTTGATATGTTAAGTTGTATTGAAATAAATAACTTTATAAGTCCTCAAAGTTGTGGCTGCTGCAAAGATCCAAACTCCCGGTGGTCACAAGTCAAGCACTTTAAGGTAATTTAATCATGTTTTCTATACACTCCGGTATGTTGTAGCTCAGTGGTGTATGAGAGAAGGAAGGGGGTGGGGGGGCAGTGTGGTCTACAAGAGGCCGCACTTCAGACAGGCAGACAATTGTAAAAGTAATGTGATTTTTGTACTTATCTGCACTGTTAACTTTTCCCCGATTGACCTTCTTGGTTGTCTAGCTTTGTTTGTCTGGAAAGTTTCAACGGACTTGATTAACCAGGTCCTGACTGCTCATAGCCTATAAATGCCCTGGTGGTCCCAGATTGGTAAAGAGAGGGTAAAGACTCTGATTAGGAAGTGATTTTTATTTTAATTCAGACAAAATCTATTGAACTTTTTTGGATACATATTTAAAGGGGTTGGACTGTCATCACAGAAGATGAGATATAACTGCCTGATCGGTGGGACCAGGGGCGTAACTATAGGGGGTGCAGGGGATGCGCCTTAGAGGGCCCATAAGGCCTCTCTTCTCCATAATGGGAGCCCAGTACTATGAAAAAAAGCATTATAGTTGGGGGCACTGTTACAGATCTTGCACCGGAGCCCAGAAGCTTCAAGTTACGCCTCTGGGTGGGACCACTACCGATCCTGAGAACACTAGTCCTGAATCTTCTTGCACAAATGAGGCATCAATTATCTCTATGGTATTCCCAGAAATAGACCCTAAAGGGAACCTTTTATCACGTTTGAGACTCATACATTACATTATGGGGCTAAACTAAGGGAAAAGGGAGCCTGGGGAGCAGTGTTTCATACTGACCTGGTGCTCCTTTCTTGCGCTGTGTCCCCACAAAGTTGGGACTGAAAAGTGACGACAGGTTCCTTTAAAAGAGTTTTTCATTAAAGAGGCTTTCTAAAGACTAGATATTTTTTAAAGTTTTCACCCATCCAACTAGATGAAAACATAAATCCATGGGAGTTTGACTACTGACAATTCTATTAATCTCGAGAATGGCGTCCTGGTTCACCATTTCTCTTCACTATGGGCTTGCTGTACCCCCACAGTAATGAGGATGTTGAATGGAGCAGCAGTTCAGCATGTGTATTGCTGCTCTATTCACTTTCAATGAGATGACTGGAGACAATTGTGTCAACTATTCACGTCAGTCCCATTGAAATGAATGCAGTGGAAACCACGGATGTGCTCCACTCAATCTGATGTTACTGCAGGAGGGAGAAGCCACGTAGAAGTAAGGAGGAATCAGGAAATGGGACTCACGTTTTCGGCATCGGTAAGGATCACAGTGGTCTGACCCCCACCAATTGATGTTTTCATCTATCCAGTCAATGAAATAATGTCCAAACTCTGGAATATCCCTTTAAAGATGTTTATCTACTGACCACAGGATAGCCAGAAAGCAGGCACAATGATTGGATAATCATTAAATACCACAGCATGATAAGAAATGTATAGAAATGATGACTTACATATTTTGGGGGAAAGGGATGGTAGGTACAAAGCTAAATACAGAATTTAAACTGTTAATCTTCAACAGTTAAGGTCCCATCCTCACGGGCGTATGTTCTGTCTGTATTATCTTCATATTTTATGGGCGTAATACACACAGCCTGCAGCACTAATGGATTTAAATGTGTATTCAGATGAGGATTTTATTTGAGAACTGCTTATATGCGTAAAAAAAATATAGCACTATGTCCTATTTTCATCCATGTTTTTGGATTGAAATCGCCCATTAAAGTCTATAGGATAATGTAAAAATGTGGCAATCTATGGTTACATGTGTATTCAAAGTGTTTCTTATGCCAATGGGGGGGGGAAAAATTGACACCATTTGAGTCTTCCTGCATTTTTCTTATTTTTCGTGCATGAAAAATGCTGTGAATACGGATGCAATACAGACTTAAAAATGTGCACAAGCGTCAGAACTAGAGATGAGCGAGCATACCTGCCCGCTCGTCTCTAAAGATTCGGGTGCCGGCGGGGGAGAGCGGTGTGTTGTGGGAGTGAGCAAGGGGAGCGGGGGGGGGGGGGGGGGAGTGAGAGAGAGAGATCTCCCCTACGTTCCTCCCTGCTCTTCCCCGCCGCTCCCCGCCCCCTGCCGGCACCCGAATCTTTAGAGACGAGCGGGCAGGTACTCGCATAAGGCACTACTCGCTCGAGTAGTTTGCCTTAGTGAGTACGCTCGCTCATCTCTAGTCAGAACCATATCCAACGTGCAGATAGAAACATAGTAACATAGTATGTTAGGCTGAAGGGAGGCAATGTCCGTCTAGTTCAGCCTGTTTCCATTCCTCCTTGCTGATCCAGATGAAGGCAAAAAACTCCCAATAAGGCAGAAGCCAATTAGCCCATTGGGGAAAAAAATTCCTTCCTGACTCAATAATGACAGTCAGAATAATCCCGGGATCAACGTTTTGAAAGTTCCTACTAACTCCAAGATCTGGATCAACAACCCCACTGGTCACCCAATGTCTATTTCCTGTAATATCATAGTGCTCTAAAAAGAGGCCTAGTCTCCTCTTAAACTCCTCTATGGATTTTTCCATCACCACGTCCCCAGGCAGAGAGTTCCACGGTCTCACTGCTCTTACAGTAAAGAACCACTTTCTGTATTGGTAATGAAACCTGCTTTCCTCTAACGTCAGAGGATGCCCTCTTGTTACAGTCGCAGTCCTGGGTATAAACAGATCATGGGAGAGACCCTTGTATTGTCCCCTCATGTATTTATACATAGTTATTTGGGTGCCTCTTAATCGTCTTTTTTGGGGGGTGAAAATTTTGCATTTTTCATGGACCGAAATTGAAGATGCCCGTATGAATGAGGCCTAATTCCATGAACCAGGAGCAGTCAATTACAGCCTGCACTGTTTGGGTCTCATATTTTTACTTACTATCCACAGGATAGGGAATAAATGTCTACAGTGACCCCGACACCTAAATACCCCATGTGAATCAAGCAGCAATGCGTATGCTCAACCACCGCTCCAAACGGAGCTCAAAGTACTCAGCACTCTCCCACTATTCCATGGAAGCGAATGCAGCGGTAGTCATGCAGAAACACCACCACTCCATTTAGATGGGGCATTTGGGTGCAACAGTTTTAAGATCACTGGGGGTCACAGCGGTTGAACCCCCAATAATAAGGCGTTTATTCATTATCCTGTGGATAGGGGATTAATCACTCTCATGGCAAAACCCCTTAAAATTCTGACACTAGCGCTCTGTATAAATAACAAACCTTCATTATCATAGTGCTGACCTATGAAGCAGAGCCGTACAGACCATGAATTCATTGCCATCACTCTCTGCTCCAATGGAGCTTGCGGTCTAATTTCTCTTATCATACACAAGCACAGGCTGGAGCCAATTTCATGGACAGCCAATTAAACCAATATGATATATTCCTGAAATGAGGATCCACGGTGGTTATTAGCAAAGCGGCAACACAGTGGGTGCGAGTTCGATTCCCAACCTGAACAACTTCTACCTGGAATTTGCATATTCCCTTAGGTTTGGCACCAAAAGTATAGGGATGATTTCCAATTAGATCGGAAAGTGTTATTAATGTGATCGTAAGATAATCCAGGCTTTATATGCACTAATATAGAAAACCACACTTTAATAGTATCATGAATTATGACAAGATAGTTCTTCTATATCAGTTACTCACTAAGTAAGGGCACTTTTACACGGGCTGAGCTGTAGGAAGCAGAAGCCCGACAGGTCGCCTCAGCAATTATCGTTACTATGCTTTCACACAACAACGATCATTGTTCTAGAGAGTGCAAGAGGACCAAACAGACACCTTCTAGTCCATCTTCTGTTTGTGACTGTGCAGCCCCAAAGCCTCCCCTTGAGAGGGTATTTTTCCCATTTTAGTGCTGTTGGTTATCTACTACAACATATGGCCCAGAATGGAAGAGGCTGGAAGAGGCTGAAAGGAATCTGCAGCCTACTCTGGGCCTGCCATACCCAGGAGATGTGAATGTACCCCTTCGATGCTAGTAGAGAGACAGTGAGGAATCGCCATGCAGCGTGTCTTTTCCCCCAAATGGGAGTGTTGACCGGTGGAGAGTTGGAGAGAAGAGAGTGTGTTGCTGGGATCAGCACCCATAGATAACGGGACTGTGGTTTGGGTTCTCCTGTTCACCCGTGATTCCGCCGTGACCAGGACCCACAGATAGCAAGGACTGTGGTTTCTCCTGTTTACCCGTGAATCCTCCCTGTCCTACCACTTTGAAGTTTTCCTGCTGGTGTGTATTTTCAAATTATTGCAAGTAAACGAGCTTCGCCGACCCTTCCTCCTTTGGCTCAGAAAGTTAACTCCCTGCGTGTGGACTCTTTATTACCAACAACTGAATTCACCGCAGAAGATGGAACACTGGCGTCACGTGTGACCTTGAGAACTAAGGTAATCCTTCATTGGGTTCCCCTGTTTATAACCTGACCTCTGCCCCCTGGATGTGTCACCGCTTACCCACCGTGACAAGGCCCAAACTCTACCCCTCTGTCTCCTAGGCCGTTGCCCACTCCTCGGAGTTATATTCTTGTACATTGGGGTTGGTATTACAATAGTTATAGTCTTATACTTAGGAGCAGTATTATATGGGGTTGTATTATATTCTTATGTATAGGGAGTAATGTTATAGCATTTAGTCACCAGTGAGAGACATTAAGCATGCAGTAGTTGCTGTTTTGCTCTTTTCTAATTGACCTCTGCAGCTGAATTTGTTTCCTCCGTTCCTGTGAACAATCAGATGCGGTACTGATATTATTAGTAACATTGTTTCCTCTCTAAGGTAGCACTTTATGTAATGATATTCCTATTACACACTATTACCACTTGTTACATGTTAACCGCCCGTGTGGTTCATTACAGCTGACACTGGCTGTGTTAATTTGCGTGTAAAATATATGTTCTAGATTAGCAATGTGCGACGAGTGTTTTTAAATATTGTAAATGATGTGGAAAGAGGAGAGAGCTGTTATTAATCTTATTCAGGGAGCCGTGGCTTTAAACTCCTGTGCTTCATGCAAGAAAATAAAAGTGCGGTTTTATCTCCGTGCCCACTGGGTCTGTTTAATATTAGAGTGCTCTAGTGTCTTACTGTATTTAACAGCTTAATTCTTTTATTCTGCATGGAAATCACAAACTCTTTGACACTAATGGGAACTTATTTAGAAAATTAAGGAATAAGAACTATCGGTAGGAAATGAAATTTAGTATCTTTACATTTTCCATTTGTTTTGCCAGTAATCGCCAGTTTTTCTTTTCTAGCTGATTATAGTGAATGCCCAACTCCTGATTTTGTTTATAGATGCAACTTCATAAGTTTAGTACTTTTTCTTTACATCTTTGTAGCAGTTAGAGCTCTACTTTCCTGATACAGAGTTCCAAATCCACTGCTTAGGTTATGATAAAAATCTGTCTTACTGCAGTCACCATTAGGAGGAGCTTTACTCCTTATAGTGTATTATTACTGATTTCTATTTATTATTATAACGTCAGCTCCTCAGCTCCCTCTAGTGGTCACATTAGGCAGCCAAGATTTTATTTTGCACTCTATGTCTACATTTGCAGCTCTGTATCAGGAACATTAAGCTTCTACCTCAATAAAGTGTTATAAAGAAATTAATCGACACTGAATTTAATTGAATGCTAATGCTTTTGGCTCCCAGAATCCTTTATGATTCTGTTGAAGTCCTAATGAAGCTTAGGCCCAAGGTCTCCCCAGATATGATCACTCAGCTGCATCTGAGGACGGAATGGATTGTACCATAGTAATCACTTACAATTAGTAGACCGATGTATTGCAGCCCGAAAGATAGTTCCAGGACTATCTTTGCGGGCTAGTATGAAAGTGCTCAACACTATATTGACCCGGCTGGGCGCTTCTTACGCCACGGGAATACGACCATGTGATTTGATGCATTGGAATCCAAAGCATCAGATCGTAGCATACATCAGTTGGCCATGAAAATGGTGGCCGATATACACTAGTGTGAAAGTGATTTGCTGCTGTCAGTGGTGAAAAGTGGTACTGCAAGTTATAAAATGTGTGGGGTTTCATTAAAGAACTTTTACTATCGATGACCTATCCTCAAATTGATTGGTGGTGGTTCGTCACTTGAGATCCTTAATGATCAGCTTATCGCTGGGCCTGCTGTCAGTGCTGGAAACAGATAGCACTGCCAATATTGCAGTTGCCTGATTTGGTACCTCCTGCACAGATCCCCTTGAATTCAATATCAAAAAGAGTGCATAGGGGGCAGTACTGATCTGCCTTCACAGCTGTCCATACTGACAGCGGGCCTGGGAATCACTGATCGGAAGGTTCTTTTAAGTGGTGGACTGACGCAAATCAACTATTAATGAGCTATCCTGAGAATAGATCATCTATAGTAAAAGTGCCGGACAAACCCTTTAAGACCAGAATTTCAAGCACCAGGCTTATTCTGTATTGATCTAAAGAATGATGCGACAAATGTATTAAGAGGCTCATCAAGAATTGCATCTTAAGCTGTCCACGTGCGCCACAAACTGCAATATACAATTGTAACTGCAGGCTGGAGTCTCATTGAAATCAATGGGAGCCGTACCTGCAATTACAAGCAGTCGCCACTAGGGATCAGAGCATCGTCTTCCTCTCCAAGGTCTGTGTATTTGCAGCACAGTCAGCAGGTGCCCGATCAGCTGGTCAGCCGGGGTCCCAAGCTGCGGATTCCAGCCAATCAATTATTGACGACCTATTCTGAGGATAAGCCAACAATAGTATTTTTGCTGTGTAACTTGAGTCACTTGACGTAACTCAAAGCTTCTGGGCGCCAATGCAAAATCTCTAACAGGCATCCATATATAGAACCATCTACTGTTGTAGTACCAGTAACTTTTTATGTAATAGAGGGATGCTTGACACCCTTTGCATCTCCTACAGCTATACCCCCTCAGCATCACATGACTATATATCAGTGATTCCCAACTAGGGTGCCATGATACATTGGTGTGCCATGGGAAGCTCCCAGGGATGCCGCGAGATTCCTGGTGAGCTGCCAGGCCGCCAATCCCCGCTGCTACATAGTAGCGCTGCTAAACTCTCAGGGGCCAGCAGCAGCAACTTCAGGTAAGTACCCTCTTCTCTGGATAGCATAATATGCTTGGTACAGGCACAACTAAAAAGGCAGTAGGCAGCTTTAGTTTCGCCTCCCAAGTCCACATTGCCTGCACTGTCAGCAACTGCCGCTGTTTATTTCCGTAACCTGCTACCTCTGGCCGCCAACTCCAGGCTCCTCTGTAGTCTCTTCATCCTGAGCCGCTCTTGCACAGTCCTGAAGGCCAACCAGGTCTCTCTCATAAGTCCAACACTGCCTCCTGCATGACTTCTTGGGGGTGGGACAATGACAAGGACGATTGGAGTCAAGTGTCTATTTAATAGGTTGATAAGTGGCTAGCAGACCACTAAGGCTGCATTCCCACACGGCACTTCTGTGATATTTTTGATGTGCATATTAATTGCACATCAAAAATGCTGCTGAAACCCACAACGCATTTCGAGGTGATGTCATATGGTGATGTCATAAGGTGATGTCATATGGTGATGTCATGTTTCAATTAACATTCACCTCAAAAACACCATAGAAGCACCATAAGTGTAGGAATGCAACCTAAAAATATGTTTACATGTTGCAGATTGTATCGATTGGTGTGAAATCCGCTGCAGATTTACCATATTTTTCACTTTTTTCCTATAAAGCGAATGTGCCGAAATCCGTCGTATCAGCAATTGTCCGCGCTAGCTAAATTGCAGTCAGTTCTCTCTCCTCCCCACTGCCGCCCATACGTGCCGCTGATTGGTGCTGAGCGCCGGCGGGATGCAACATGCATTGAGCGCCACTATTTTTGGGGGAGACAATATTGTTTGTGGGTTGGTGAGATTTATGCACTATGATCTGTTTTTTAATCCCAGTCCGGCTTTGTGCGCAGGAAAAAGAGCGAACGTTTTTTTTTTTTTTGCAGTGGTGCTACAAAATATAACATTTTTTGGGGTGTGTCGCAAGTTCAAAAAGGTTGGGAAACACTGGTATTGGATCCTGATAGGCTGCAATACCGCCACGTACTGCTAGGTGGCACTGTCACTCCACACAATCAGGATTTGCATGCATTAACCTGAAAACATGAATTTATCATGTCTGCATGTCCTCTCCTGTGTGATTCAGTGCTTGTAAGTTCAGTGAAACAATATGGATGGAGGTGTTCGTGATTCAATATGCTTACTCTCCTCAATGCGATGCAAGAGTAATCAATAAAGGTGCAGGAGCTTCTTGGAGCGCCGCTCCGAAGTCCCAAGACACATGAATGATGCTTGGAGGCCCAGGTCATTTAATGTGTGAGTTACAGACCTCCTTCATTATGTATATAGCATCTGCTGTTTGTCCTTGACATAATCGCCACAGCGAGAGCGTAACCATTGTCTATACATTATATATGAATACCCAGGGCGCTGGATAGACGAAGGATTTCAGCCAATCGATGCAAGTTATCCTTTCAATTTACAAGGCTTTAATTGAAAATTGGGGTAAAAAACAGGCAAGATCCTCACCCTCAAGATATCGGAAAATGAAGGAATGTTAAAGCCGCTCGCTGGTTCACTAAATTACCACAATTAGTATAATGGGTCACATTTACTTAAAAAGGTGTTCCATATGCTGGTCTGAGTAAAGTTTGTACCAGCATAAAAGTGACAAATGTTTTAACCCTTTTCAGTCTAATTTTGGATTCAGGGTTTCCTAGGGGGATTTCTCTTTCTGCCATTGTACAATGGCGCCATCTGCTGGCTAGAGCCAGTACTGCGGTATGGGTAATATACAGTAATATACATTAAGAATACCCTGCTGGACGTCTTCCAACATCAGAGCTGTACAGCCTTCAACCAGAATGTCTTCAGACGTCAGACAGTGGATTGGAAAGAGTTAAATGGGTTGTACAAAAAACAACTTGTATTACTTATACTGAAATTTTAGTTGGGGTCCTATCACCGAGACCCCCAATAATCCCAAGAACGGGATCGCATGTCCCCCTCTTCTTGTCATTGCTGAGTCAATGCACTCACCTGCAATAATGTCGGTCTGAATGGAGTGGTGATCATGCATGCACAATGCAGCTCCATTCATTTCAATGGGGCTGATGGATATAGCCCAGTGCAAGCGTTTGACTACTTCAGCAATCCCACTGAAAATGAGCAGCAGTGCGCATGTGCAACCATCACGCCATTTAATATCTTCACCTAAGGGGGTGCAGCAAGCCAACAGTGAGGAGAGGAGGAGGACATGAGACCTCTATTCAGACCCCTCATCAGACTTCTATCACATATCCTGTGGATAAATAATAAAAGTTGTTTTTGGTACTACCCCTTTAAGAGATGCACGCCACGTAATATATTTGTCGCATCTAGCATTGTCTCTGTGCACCAGACTAAAATATATGCCCACTACTAGCTGGTTTCAGGTATAATCTATGCAAGTTTCTCATAAGCCTATGAGACCAAGCCCCTTTTTGCTTAACTCCACCCACTTTTAGAAAAGCCGCAGAGCCTGGCGTAAAATGGTCAAAAGTAGCAAATTATGATGTGAGCCATAATTTGTGAGTTTTGCACAGCATAAATCTGGAATAGAACACTTCCAGTGACTTTTTGGTTTCGGGATAAAATTCTGTCCTGGGACAGGAGGGGGAGAGGGATGTATTACCTGCAACTGCTGTTCTCTGCTGCCCCTCCCATATGCCAATTTCGGCTTGGTTTGGCCATCCAAGGTGGCCGCAGCAATTTTCCAACTAACAGATGCACACTGTACAATGCTCCCTGATTGGCCAGTGCTGATCACATGAGAAGCTCTGGCCAATCAGAGAGCAGATGTACTGCATTGGTAGTCTAACTACCAATGGGCTGTAAGGATTAGGTAGTCTGCAGATTGTGGCGGCCATCTAGGAGAGCCAAAAACAGGACCAAGAAGCAGCAGATTAAAGGCAGGCTACACACCGCCTTCTAGTCCCAGGACACATTTTTCTCCCGAAACCGGAGGGTCGTTTTAAGCAATCTGCTCCACAGTATTTCATAAGTTGTGTACGGATGAGAACAGCATAGAGACCTTGAGCAGACGGGTGGTGGTGTATGATGCTGCACCTCTGCTTTCTTATTAGAGCAGGGCATTTGACTCCTGAACCTCAATGAAGAATCTGTATTGACCCCCACAACAACTGTGTGATCTATACACAAGGGGAAAAAGGATCTTGGGGAATCCTCAGGGTCCAGGCCCAGCTACGAACACAACCTCTGCATCCACTACCGTCATGCCCCTGGAAATTTGGAAGAACAGCTCCTCAGAACCATCTGCACCAGGTTATACTTTTGTCAGCCTCTATAAAGCATAAATGCCAACATTTGAACCCCCGTTATAATGGCACGCCCAGGAACACCTCAAAAAGTCCAAGATATGCCAATTTGATGAACATATTTACATAAGCCCTACCCCATTTAGGTATGAAGTAGGGTGTGGTTAAAAATGAAGTTCCAATTAAACAATGCCTGCAACAGTTAGTGTACTGTATACGGAGATAAAAGAGAAAATTGCTAGTGGCCACCTTCAAGGGGATGAGCATGAATAGGCGGCTGGAGGTATTTGCATTGGAAGAGTGCTCGGCGCTCCTCGTTGGGCACTGAGCATAATAACTTGTGGAGTAATTTTAATACCAGTCAGAGTGTGATGGAGGGCCTAAACTGAAGGAATGGGATGTAGGCTGACTGGTTTTGTATGATAGATAAAGTAGTGTGGAAGGTTGCTTCTGCAGAAAGCTGCCTCCCAGCCACAGACTTCCTTCAAATCATACATGTGCATTGGAACAGAGCATGATAAAAGGATACATAAAAAACATAGCAGTGGTAATGGACTCACCCCACATGATTAAATATGCCACAGAGATGGCCTGGAACAATGTGCCAAAGAATTGCGCCAGAACTGCCATGTGTGCCACAATTTGCACTAAAAACTGAGCATGGTGACTGTGAACTTTCTAGCTGAATCATGCCCTGATATAAAACAGGGCAATTTGAGCTGCATTTTAAGCTGTGTGTGCTGGACTGAAGAACCAAAGACTTTTAATTGCAAGAGGAGACTTAAAAGGGTTGTCTCGCGGCAAACCTCAAAATTTTACCTTACCCCACTCCCCCTGTCACCCCCCTGGCATAAAATAGCAAATTAAAGCGGTTTTTAAACCGCTTGCTACTCACCGATCCGATGAAATAAGGACTTTAAAAAATCTTCTCCCAAAGATGGCCGCTGGTCCTTTCCCAGGGATGCACTGCGGTTTTCTCCCATGGTGCACCGCGGGTCTTCTCCCATGGTGCACCATGGGCTCTGTGCGTTCAATTGCCGATTCCAGCCTCCTGATTGGCTGGAATCGGCACACGTGACGAGGCGGAGCTACGATGACGACGCGGTGACCAGCTCTCCGGCACGAGCGGCCCCATTCACCAGGCAGAAGACCGCACAGCGCTAGAATTAGACGGATCCATGGTGACGGGGACGCTAGCAACGGAGCAGGTAAGTGAATAACTTCTGTATGGCTCATATTTAATGCACGATGTATATTACAAAGTGCATTAATATGGCCATACAGAAGTGTATAACCCCACTTGCTTTCGTGAGACAACCCCTTTAAAGGAAGATCTGGAGAGCAGTTTTCAGAGCTCTTTGAGGGTACAGAGAAAGAGAGGCGGAATTTATGGCTCTGACGTGGAGAAGGTCTACCAACACTGATGAGTAGACTAAGCAAGGAGTGGAGGGAAGCACTCCAGACCCACAGGTAATGCTGTAGGAGCAACAAGGTCACCTGAAACTGCGACCCCTGCACAACAAAGCGTAAGTGAGGCCGGCCTCATGCAGGACATCAGGTATGTACACCAAAGAAAGGGGGTAGAAGACAGTTCATTAGGCTGCCTGCTATTGGAGATAAGGCTTATAGTAAATACACTGAACAATGGGCACATTTTCAGTGCTTCAACCTTGTTTATGGACTCAGTTACTTAAGAAGACATTGTACATATATACAGAAATTATCTTTCTAAAAGACTGATATTGGGGTGGTAATCACAAAAGGGAAGCTGTGCATTGTATTCCACAGCCTGTACTTCTGTGATGGTATTGCTAATAGTCGAGTGTTATTAATATTGTTCATATAGGTATTGCCTAAAAAGGGTTTTTTATCCTTACGATTTCATTAGCAGTAGATAGCATCTAAATATTCTAAGATATACGTTTAATTGCATTAATAGTCACTGTTGCTCTTTTATTCATTTTTACTTCCATGTTCTTAACAAAAATAAATATTGTACATTTTTGGTTACTCCTTCTGCTGCACCATATTTCGAATCCTGTGAAGTAACTCCCTCACCTGTGACAAAATCATCTTTTAAGGAACCCTTTAAGAAATGTTTACTATAACATAGGCTGGATGTGACTAGAGATGCAGGAATAGATTGAATCCTCCAACACTGATCTACGATTCCAACCCACTCAATCGGATACATGTGACATGGGGTAAACTTGGCATGTTTGGTGTTAATTAGTACATGGATTCTATGAGTTTATTATATGTATTGGAGGAAGTTATTTCTACCATCTTATAAACATGGTACAAGTTGACCTTTGAGTTACTGCAGATCTTGGCCTGGCTTTGTATTTGAGGGGGTTAAGATGGCAGCTGTCTGCTGCCTTCCATACTGTTCTCAGGAGGATGCTGTCTTCCCTGTCAGCGCCCCTCAGATAAGATCAGAGTCAGACGTGCAGAGCTCAGCTGTCAGCATCTTGGGAGTGACTCCCCTGACACTTGCCTGGAAAAGTGTAATATTAAATAAACAGTTGGCACACCGGCTCCACTATGAATTAACATTCAGCGCTGCTGACCCTGCACAATGCTTACTATCTGATACAATGTAACTAGCGGTGCAAGTTCACTGCCTGGCACTAGGGGGCAACAAACACAACATTCAATGTCATTCCAGCAAAAATTACATTTTGGGTGATAGGGGATTATAATAAAATAACACAAGTCTGTTTGTTCCCAGAATCTTTAGTTTTCATGGTTGGGTTTCAATTTTGGTTACAATTACCTCGTAATTATGGTACTTTGAATAGAACCATAAAGAGGCGTGAGATGTTAGTAAGAGGGGAGTTGTGACAACCTATACAGAACATATGGCTTGGTTTCAAAGGCAGGATAACATCATTCACAATTTCAGATAAAACTGCTACATTACACCGACATCACTATAGCACCACAACTTGCAACCGTTGCAAAATATCTAGTTACTAATCCAGTACTGATCCTGCATTACATGATGTATTGTACTCCAGAGCTGCACTCACTATTCTGCTGGTGGAGTCACTGTGTAGATACATTGTTTTACTTATCCTGTACTGATCCTGAGTTACATCCTGTATTATACTCCAGCGCTGCACTCACTATTCTGCTCGTGGAGTCACTGTGTACATACATTACATTACTTATCCTGCACTGATCCTGAGTTACAGCCTGTATTATACTCCAGAGCTGCACTCACTATTCTGCTGGTGGAGTCAGTGTGTACATACATTACATATCCTGTACTGATCCTGAGTTACAGCCTGTATTATACTCCAGAGCTGCACTCACTATTCTGATGGTGAAGTCACTCTGTACATACATTACATTACTTATCCTGTACTGCTCCTGAGTTACATCCTGTATTATACTCCAGAGCTGCACTCACTATTCTGCTGGTGGAGTCACTGTGTGCATACATTACATTACTTATCCTGTACTGATGCTGTGTTACATCCTGTATTATACTCTAGAGCTGCACTCACTATTCTGCTGGTGGAGTCTGTTAGGACTCGGGGTCCGGGAAACTGGAAGTCCCTGAAAATACCCGCAACCCCTGTCCCTACCTACTTGCCCCCCCTGGGCTAAGCCCCAGGGTGACAACTCGGCGACGGTCCCTACACTCACTAAGGAAGGGGAACACTGGGACTAACAAACGGACAGACACTGGAACAAACAACAGCAAGGAGAGTCAGACCATCCGGGTCGGCAACGAGAGGGTACGCGGTACAAGAGGGTCAGGCAAAGGCAACGTCAGGTCCAAAAGTAGAGTGTCAATATCAGGAGTCAAAACACGAAGTACACTGGTGTAGCAGGAAGACCAAACTAACACTGGCACTGGTCTGCAGACACAAGCAGGTTTGAATGCTGTCCAAGCTCCCGGCGGGGAGTCTGACAGCAGCTGAGTGCACCCAGCAGCCCTGGGGAACCCACCCCCATCCCTGCAGGAGGCAGGGAAAGAGACACATGGCTGGTTGCCATAATACTGAGGACGCGACGCGGGGCAACACCCACCACGTCCCTAGCAACCCGGCGGCGAGGAGGAGCTCGGCGGCCAGGGGAGGTGACGAGGACTGGGGCCCCCCTGCGCCGCACAGCAGCAGCACGTGTGACAGGACCAGCGGTGCGGGCACGATGGACCCGCGAACCGCCAGTCCTTACAGAGTCACTATGTACATACATTACTTATCCTGTACTAATTCTGAGTTTCAACCTGTATTATACTCCAGAGCTGAACTCACTATTCTGCTGGTGGAGTCACTGTGTACATACATTACATTACTTATCTTGTACTGATCCTGAGTTTCAACCTGTATTATACTCCAGAGCTGTACTCACTATTCTGCTGATGGAGTCACTGTTTACATACATTACATTACATTACTTATTATATACTCATGCTCAGTTTTATCCCGTATTATACTGGAGAGGTGCATTCACTATTCTGCTGATGGAGTCACCATGTACATTGCATTACTTATCCTCTAATAATCCTGATGACATCCTTCGTTGTACTTCAGAGCTGCACTCACTATTCTGCAGACTTCAGAGCTAAACTACCTAAGCAGTCTGTTCTTGTTTAATGCCTGCTCAGAATTTACTTTGCTCTCTACCTTATAGGATCTTATATAAGCTGTTGGAGTTGTGTCTGACAACAAGCTTACTGACTGTTACCAATGACAACCTGAAGTGTTATAAATGTTCTACTCCCCCCCCCCCTATCATATGTTGAAAAACCCTTTAAACACTAGGTGCTGATCAGTATTTCAGAGACAATTCCTTCTTACAGTCATTGGACTCCCTCGCCTTTCATTGATTCTTATAGTGGCCAGAGCTGTAATACAACTGATTACATCTGATATTGTGGTTTATGGAAAGAACAAAGCAAAATTGCTGCTCTGTAAATGAGATCTTGAATTGCTGACATCGCAGATAAGATCTCCAACTACTTGAGATACATGAAAGAAAGAATCCAAAGAGCACACAAATCAGTAATAAATATGCCCCCCCTCCAATGTAGAGTGCTTACAGATGAAACCAATGACAAGAATATCTTCTATTCCCTATCTTTCCTCTGCGAATCTGATATAACATAAAACATATATTCACCACTAGGGGCAGACGTTGTGTGGTCAGATAGTAAACATCAGGGTATTAGTGTGGTATGTCTCCACCGGAAGTATGGTTTGAATGAGCTCACCTACAGGTAACTCCCAGGTCACGCCCCAAGCTGACAAAAGCTCCCACTTGGCAGAGACATACTACACTAGTACCGCTCAGTACTAGTAGGTGGCACCCAGCCACACTCCTTATCCCGACTGATGCCGGAGTGTCAGCCCTCCGAGCTGGCAGTAGTCAGGAGAAGTGTCCGGGGGGAGCTTCCTAGCTGCAGTAATGCCAAAGCTGAGTGTCAGCCCTCCGCATCCCGACCAATCCCAGAGTGTCAGATTTCCGGTCCAGCACCAGACGGGAGCTTCCTGGCTGCAGTAATGCTGGAGCTGAGTGTCACCCCTCTGCAACCAGACCGGTCAGTGGCAGAGTGTCAGCCCTCCGGTCCGGCACCATTTGGGAGGAGTGTCCGGGAGCTTACAGGCTGTAGTAATGCCAGAGCTGAGTGTCAGCCCGGTGCTGGAGTGTCAGCCCTCCGGTCTGGCACCAGTCGGGAGGAGTGTCTGGGAGCTTCCTGGCTGTAGTAATGCTGAAGCTGAGTGTCAGCCCAATGCTGGAGTGTCAGCCCTCCGGTCCGGCACTGCTCAGGAGGAGTGTCCAGGAGCTTTCTGGCTGTAGTCATGCCAGAGCTGGGAGCCACCTACTAGTACTGAGGGAGGACACGGGACCGCTGTTTTCAGGATCGGAGGGGATTTTAGTAGTGAGACCCCCACTGATCATAAAGTTAACCCATAGCCCATGTATAGGGGATAACTTTCCATTTTAGGATATTCCACTTTAACTATTTCTTGCAGCATCATGTCCTTCCAGATAAGTAACAGAGAATGGATGACAACAAATCATTGTTGGCTATGCCATTATCAATGAAATATCTGGGGAGTGACAGGCAATGCACCCTGGTTGCTGAGTGGCAGAGGGCATCAAGAGTTTAGGACCAGGGTATTTCAATCCAAGCCTATGGCAGTGAAGTGAATGCAACATAAATCTTTAATTGTATACTGTTTTACCCCCAACTTTTCCCACTTGCCCACTTCTCTTTTGTCTAGGTGTCAGTCTTCACTGCAGGGCTGTCATTCTATTTATAAATCAGAATGTACAGCCCTATACATGCTACCCAGATAAATGGCTGCTTTAGCGAAAGAGCACCAAAAATGCAACCTTAAAGGAGTCCAGCGCCTTGGCATCTAACAGATGGTGATGTCCCGTAAACTCGTCACACGGGCTTCCAATATAGAAGCCCTGATGTAAATAGAAGATCAGAACAGCAGGAGGTTAGTATTATTTATTTTTTTTACCCATTTTGCTGTTCCCCCACCCTTCACTGCCATCAATGTTTGGGGGCACAGAAAACCCCTTCAGCTGCTATGCCGACTGCATATCATGAATCAGGCACCAATTCTGCAATCCATGCAGTCCTGCACAAAATCCCCTCCATTTCAGCAGGCCATTGGCTATTATAGAAGCAGGAGGGCTGCGTACAGAGAGTCATAAATTACCACCTATAGCTCCAGCTTCTGCTCTGTGCCTTGCATTAAAAGCAGGCGGCTCTCCCGGGAGATTAACATCCTGTAATTCAGCACCAGGATTTTCATTAGGGCGTCCCTCTTAGCCTATAATTTGTGTAAACTCGCCTCCTTAATAATCTCCGTATGGAGCGGAGTCACTGGGACAGAAAACCCGGCCGGGAGGTAGCGCTAAATGAAGTAATAATCACAATTAACCCGAAAACAAAATAAAGGGAAAACAAAGGCGAGCGGCTCTCCCGGGAGGGTCTGCTTCTATCGGAGGAGCCCGGAGCTGTTTACTCACAAACAGAGCAGGGACGGAAACTTGGAGGTGAAATGTAATTATAAATGGCTTAATTATGAAATGTGTGAGAGTCGTGTTAGGAGCGAGATAAAAACGATAGGCTTTTGTAATTCCTTCCCTGTAGGACTCTTCTTCGTGTTTTCCTAAGCGCTGATCTGCTTAATGGTGGGGAAGACGGATTGCTCAATAATTCTGCATTAGGAAGCGCCGCTGCTACGGAGGATTTCTGAGCCACGGCGTACAACGAGCTGCTATTCCGGAGAGTTATCGCAAGAGGCGAAAATACAAAGATCAGCAACAGGGTGAAATAAATCCCAGCATTTATATATATATTTATTATACTATATTCGTTATTATAGAATAGGGGTCTGTGCCCCAAAAATTGAACAAAATAGCATTTTCTGCCCCAAATTTTCTCCAAATCTTCAGTTACTGTTGTGGATTTGCTGTGGATTTTGGTGCAGATTGCAGCCTCTCCAGTTAAGTCTATGGCAAAAATCCACAATTTTTCTGCACAAAATCTGCTGCTAAGACTGGCATCCTGCGGATTTACACTCCACCGCAAGTCAGTTTTCACGCTGCTTTAGTGCAGATTGTTTTCTGCAGCATGTGGACCAGATTCTGAAAATCTCACCCACATTGTTGCTACAGTAAAAGTGGTGGATTTTCCTCATAAAAAATCCACCCTGTGTAAACGTGACCTCAGGCTGTTCACATGTAGCCGATTAGTTGTGGATTTTCGACAACTGAAAAAATCCACAGCAAGCTCATGTCAAAATGAGGATTTCAGCTGAGGATTGCTAAGGATTTCAGCCTTTCAATTATATTTATACTGAAGGGGTGAAACCTGCTGTGGATCGGCACCAAAATCCACAACAAAAGCCATAGTACTTGCTGTGGATTTTTCCAGCTGCAGAAAATCCACAGCAGGTCAGTTCTGTGTGAGCGCACTGTAAGGAACCTTCTAGCATGTCCTAATGATATGTCAAAAGTATTGATCGGTGGTCTAGGTGCTGAGTGATCTTTCCAGCATTTCTTGCGAAAGAAAAACATGGCTGCTACCAGCAGCAAATGTGGGTGTAATTTTATCACACAGGAAAAGCCTATCCACCGAGTCCGCCATCTTGGATTTTGGCTGCTAAAATAAATTCAACTAGTTTGATCCGCCAAAATCAGGGAATCAAATTGAACGTAGATTTGAACCAAGATTACAGGCTGAAGTGTTGGTGCAACATTTTTCTACTTGATCAACTCTTATTGATTTCAGATCAAAACTTTGGCGCAATGGACACTTAGTGACATAATTTTAGCCTTAAAGGGAACCTGTCATCACATTTGAGCCCTATAAATTACATAATGGGGCTAAAAGGTGATGGCCCATAAGGCTATATTTCATAATCACCAGGAACCCTGTTCCAGCGCTATGTCCCCGTGAAGTTGGCAAGCGCACACAATGTGACTTTTTAGCCAGTTGTATGCGCACTCTCCCATAGAGATGAATGGGAGAGTATGCGCACAGAGCCAGCTGAAAAGAGTCACACTGTGTGCACTCATCAAATTTGCAGGGGCACAGCACTGGAACAGGGTATCTGATGATGATGAAACACAGCTCCGTTGGCACCCTGTTCCGTCGTGGAGGAGTAACAGATTGTTATGAGCCTTTTGTGGTTATTTACGCTTTATCAATTCCACAGGAATCGGTTCATGCAGTAATGAAGTGGAATGGAATAATCTAACACATGCATGGTTTATGTTAATGTGATCTTTTGGTGCCATCTAGTGGCTAGAATGGGAAATGGCAGAAAAAAAGCTGTCTTGCACTTTCAATTCACTGATTGGCAGTGCAGGTCAAATTAGTCCTAAAGAAGGGCAAAAGAAGTTGAGTGTTAGCAGGGGATCATTGTGTGATGCGTGCAGTGGAGAGAGCAGCAGAGAACTTGGTGCAGCTGTCTGGGGGGAGAGGGCGATGAAGAAAGCAGTGTGCCCTCATTCAGTGCTTGTGAGCTGGGTAGAGAAAAGCAGCAGAACGAAGGGACTCGCTGGTCTTTAGTGAGGAGATACCACAACATCATAGAATGCCACAGACAACTGTCTGCTGCTGCCCACGATACTGAAAGTCCTCACATCTGTTTGAGAACCCTTAGGAGAATTCAGAACTACACCACACAGACAACAGATCGGAGACCGCTATTGGAATTTGGTGGTCTCTTCACTCCATCACAGTACAAAGGATGCAGAGATTATCAGAGAGGATGGACCTCAATAAAAACCAAGTGTGCACACACAAGTTACCAGTGTCAGGCAGTTAGCAGGCCTGCTAGATAGAGACCTTGCATTATACAGCCAAACAGTAGTATATTTTTTTGGGTTCTTGCACATGGGAAAGTACAGTTGCCCGTTATGCAGAATACCTTGTGGTAATTGTGTATAACAACTGTAAATTGCTCAAAGTGCATGTGAAGTATTGTGAATGATGGTTAGTGATAGGTAGACCAGTAACACTAGCGGTAATGTTTACGTAACATATAGCTACAGTTACATTATCCTTGCAGAAGAATATTTCCCTGCCATTAGCAGTTGTAATAAAAATCTATTTGTTCCTATGCTCCATGTCCGCCCCATATCTTGAACTCTGTGTCACCTACCACCTACTGCCACACTGTCACCTTTGAGCCCCATAACATAGTTAATAGTGCTCAAATGTGATGACATGTTCCTTTTAAGAACCAGTAAATAGTTTCCCCTTTTGTGTTCCAGCAGTCATAACTTTTTTTATTTTTCATCAATGTAGCTGTATGAGACCTTGAGTTTTGCAGAAAGCGTTATAGTTTTTATAGGAACCAATTTCAGGTACATATCTTGTATAAAACAACTTTTATTAAATTTTTGCTGTGGTGCAATGAAAAAAAAAAGCATTTTCAGCATTGTTTTTTGGGATATCTTTTTACGGTGGGGGGTAATAGGCTGAACTGGATGGACATATGTATTTCTTCTTTGTTGCTATGGTGTTCACTATGTGGTATAACTGTTATGTTGACTCTGTTCTACATGTCAGTACAAGTTTGAGTGTTCCAAATTTTATGTAGTTTTTTTTAAATATAATTTACTACTTTTGGATGATATAACCACTTTTTTTTTACAAACAGACGTTTTGTATGTCGGCAGAGTATTTTTATTTTTGCGTTGACAGACCTGCGTGAGGGTTTGTTTTTTTGCAAAATGACTGAAATTTGTACAGATGGGATGAATTTAACCTTGGTTATGATATCGAGGGCAGAAAGTTGTCTTATCTTAACTCATTAAAAAGCTATTGTTCTCATCTTAACACAAAAAAGCCCATTGTACATAAAGCATCCTGATACCAAGGCACACCATGATATCACACCCAGTCAAGTCAAACTAAAGAAAAATCCATCTGTATGTCTTTTTGATTACTTTTTCTTCCTGTTTTGGGTAAGAGAGTTGACCAGAAAACGGCTTATAGAATTGGGGATACCAATTTTGTATAATTCGGTATTCCCAACCCCACTTCAAAAGGCTGTAGAATTTTAGCTTTAAATTTGAATGAGGTCTGTTTGTGCAAAACTATAATGTTCTTTTCCCGTAAAACAAACAGCGCTCATCCTAAAGTGTAGAAGGGTTAAAGTTCCTGGGCTCCAATGCAAAACCTGTAACAGGGCGCACACCTCCAATGTACTGTTTATAATACTGGTATCTAATTAGTGTAAGTGGTAGAGGGGCCTTTGGGCATCAGAGTCTGGATGTGACTGCTATCCTTGCATCCCAAACCACTACAACCATAGGCCCATTGAGAGACAATGATTATCGCTCAAAAGACGTCTTTTGAGAGATAATCATTGCGTGCATTTACACGGCAAGATGATCGCTCAAAATTTGCTCAAACGGCGGTTTGGGTGACAGTTTTGATCGTTCACTTTTCACAAGTGTGTAAATGAAGGCTCACGCTGTATGCAGGAGACAAGAGGGACCGCTATCTTCTGCATACAGCTTCGGTCTTCTCGGAGCGCTCAGCTGGTATCCAGCTGAGCACTCCAAGTGGGGTATACAGAAGACAGATGGAGCGCTGTCTTCTGCATACTTCTGTTGTGTTCATGGAGTGCTCAGCTGGTTTACAGCTGAGCACTCCAAGCAAGTGTACAGAGGACAGCTGGACTGCTTTTCTTGTGCATACTCCTGCTGTGTTCATGGAGCGCTCAGCTGGTATACAACTGAGCGCTCAGCTGGTATCCAGCTGAGCACTCCAAGCGGGGTATACAGAAGACAGATGGAGTGCTGTCTTCTGCATACTTCTGTTGTGTTCACGGAGTGCTCAGCTGGTTTACAGCTGAGTGCTCTGACCAGGATAGGACAAACAGCTGGACCACTTGTCTTCTGCATACTTCTGCTGTGTTTTCCGAGTGGGATACCAGCTGAAACAATAATATTAGCGGTATCCCGCTGAGAACTCAGCGCACGGTACTGATAAGACTCATCGTTAACGAAAACTGCACAATGGCCGTGTGTTTAGACCCAACGATTCTCGCTCAAAAGACAGCTTTGAGCAAATTTTGAGCAAGAATCGTTGGGTCTAAATGGGCCTTAAGGACCTGTTGCACCAACCATGCTGTTGATCACAGTTAAGATAAACTGTGATCAGCTGTTGAACTTGGTTTAAGTAAAAAATATTGCACCAACACTTTTTGATCCAATTGAACCTAGAAGACACGTATGGAGCACACTGAATGGTGACAGTAGTCATATGATCTTCCCAGCATACAGAGCAATAGTAAAACCATGGCTGCTACCAGCAGCAAATGGGGTGTACCCAGGAAAAGTCTATCTGACTATCAGCCGAGTCTGCCATCTTGGATTTCAGCTGCTAAACTAACTTCAATTAGTTTGATTCGCCAAAATCGAGTGATCAAATTGAGCTAAGACCACAGGCTGAACCGTGTTGGGGCCACATTGTTTACTTGTTCTTAGATCAACTCTTTTTGAACTCAGATTAAAACTTTGGTACAACCGGCCCTGTCTGATTACAGGAGGGTATGACACTTCTTTTATCCCGCCTCCTTTCCAATTTCTCTTGGGACAGTTTCTTACACCTCCATGGGGAGATGGGAAAGGGGGTTAGGCTACCTATAGCTTAGCACCTCCTCTTCTTGGGTCCCACAGCACTGAATATACTGTGTGCCTATGGTTCATTCGTACACATTTATGGATGTCTCAGTATTTTACACTTCAAGTTGCAATATGAAAGATAAGAAAGGAGAGGAGGGCATCCTGGGAGTTTTTGGTAGGAAGGATTTAGCACTTTTTGGTAATTACACTCTGTTGTTCTTTGATGTTCTGTCCAATTTGTTCTATTGATGCATTTTCTTTAGCATTGTCCAGTCCTGACCTCTGCTTGTCCACTGACCGCTCGGGATATGATTCCTCATCATCTGATTACAGCCTTCTTTAGATAATTATGGGGTGGATTTACCAATTATTGTTGTTTTTAACAAAATGATCTCTGTTGAGTTTATCTGGTCCATATTACTGCACATTCTAACTTTAACTCCTTTAGAACCAAGACATTTTGGGGCTTTTGATTTTTTTTATTTCGCCATACTGGAACTAATATAAAGTCTACTTTATAGTCCATAACAAAAATACTATATATCAATATTTATTTATTGTGGTTCTATGTTACCCGGCTTAGAGGGAACAGTGGCACATAATGATAGAATGCAATATAATATGGTAATATCTGCAAAATGATAGGTATACGTAGATTCAGAGGTGTATCTAGTGGAGAGCAGGAAAGACATCAGCCACAGGCCCACTTACATGATGAAGCCCACTCTTTGGTGACTATGTCTTGAGTCTCAGCCTCTCTCTGTGCTGTCACAGCGGCCGTGCGGCAGTTAGTAATTGGAGTCAAAGCTGCATTGCAGTGAAGCACACTTCTCCGATGTCTTGAAGGCAGCATGGCATTCTAAGTTACTAGGGAACCAGGTCTCCCTAGCAGCTGAGGCACTAGAAAGAGGTGCCAGAAGCTGGACTGAAGACTTCCTTTGAAGTGAAGAAGAGGGAGGACTTTTTTTTTTGATGGCCTATCTTCAAAATAGTATACAGTAGCTGAGCGGCGGGTGGTTTGCCGCTCAGGTTCACTCCCGATCTGCCGATTGTCCAACCCATTGTCATCATTAGTGGTCAGGACCATAAGTGTAATAGCCAGCTTCATTTACTTTTAAATCAATGGGAGCAATGCCTTGCAATATTCTTCTGGCTTTGACCACAATGAGGATCTGGAAGCGTAATGGGAGTGAAGTTGACTATTATACTTACAGCCTTGGCCACCAATGACGACATCCAGCCTGCTGCACTGACAATGGACTGGATGATAAGCGGGGATCCCGAGAGGCGGGCCCCTGCTAATACATTATTGATGACTAGAGATGAGCGAACACCAAAATGTTCGGGTGTTCGTTATTCGGAACGAACTTCCCGTGATGCTTGAGGGTTCGTTTCGAACAACGAACCCCATTGAAGTCAATGGGCGACCAGAACATTTTTGTATTTCGCCGATGCTCGCTAAGGTTTTCATGTGTGAAAATCTGGGCAATTCAAGAAAGTGATGGGAATGACACAGAAACGGATAGGGCAGGCGAGGGGCTACGTGTTGGGCTGCATCTCAAGTTCACAGGTCCCACTATTAAGCCACAATACCGGCAAGAGTGGGCCCCCCCCCCTCCCAACAACTTTTACTTCTGAAAAGCCCTCATTAGCATGGCATACCTTTGCTAAGCACCACACTACCTCCAACAAAGCACAATCACTGCCTGCATGACACTCCACTGACACTTCTCCTGGGTTACATGCTGCCCAACCGCCCCCCCTCCCCCCCCACAGCGCACACCAAAGTGTCCCTGGGCAGCCTTCAGCTGCCCTCATGCCACACCACGCTCATGTCTATTTAGAATTGCGTCTGCCATGACGAGGGACCGCAGGCACACACTGCAGAGGTTGGCACGGCTAGGCAGCGACCCTCTTTAAAAGTGGCGGAGCGATAGCCCACAATGCTGTACAGAAGCAATGAGAAATAGAATCCTGTGCCACCGCCATCAGGAGCTGCACACGTGGGCATAGCAATGGGGAACCTATGTGCCACACACTATTCATTCTGTCAAGGTGTCTGCATGCCCCAGTCAGACCGGGCTTTTTAATTCATAGACACAGGCAGGTACAACTCCCTATTGTGAAGTCCCTGTCGACCCACAGCATGGGTGGCTCCCTGGAACCCACCGGCGGTACACAGAAATATCCCATTGCATTGCCCAACACAGCTGAGGTAGTAATGTCGTGCTTAATGCAGGTGGGCTTCGGCCCACACTGCATGCCCCAGTCTGACTGGGGTTCTTTATAAGTGTACAGATGTAGTAAAAACTCCGTGTGCACCTACAGCATGGGTGGGTGCCAGGAAGCCACCGGCGGTACATAGAAATATCCCATTGCATTGCCCAAAACAGCTGAGGTAGTAATGTCGTGCTTAATGCAGGTGGGCTTCGGCCCACACTGCATGCCCCAGTCTGACTGGGGTTCTTTATAAGTGTACAGATGTAGTAAAAAGTCCGTGTGCACCTACAGCATGGGTGGGTGCCAGGAAGCCACCGGCGGTACATAGAAATATCCCATTGCATTGCCCAACACAGCTGAGGTAGTAATGTTGTGCTTAACCCTTTCCAATCCAATTTGTATATGGTTTTCCTAGGGGGCTTACTCTTTTTCTGCTGTTATACAACGGCGCTATATGCTGGCTAAAGCCAGTACTGCATGAGCTGACACGTAGGATAGGCTCCGACAGCAGAGAGGCTGGCAATATACAGTAAGAGAACCCCGACGGACGTCTACCAACAACGGAGCTGTACAGCCTTAAACCCTAATGTCTTCACAGGTCACACAGTGGACTGGAAAGGGTTAATGCAGGTGGGTTTCGGCCCACACTGCATGCCCCAGTCAGACTGGGGTTCTTTACAAGTGGACACATGTAGGTTAAACTCCCTGTGGACCCACTGCCTGGGTGGGTGCCAGGAAGCCACCGGCAGTACATAGAAATATCCCATTGCATTGCCCAACACAGCTGAGGTAGTAATGTCGTGCGTAATACAGGTGGGCTTCGGCCCACACTGCATGCCCCAGTCAGACGGGTTCTTTAGAAGTGTACAGATGTATTAAAAACTCAGTGTGCACCTACAGCATGGGTGGCTCCCTGGAACCCACCGGCGGTACATAAAAATATCCCATTGCATTGCCCAACACAGCTGAGGTAACGTCAGCTGTAATGCAGGTGGGCTAAAAATTAATTTGATTACACTGTAGGCGAGGGCCCACAAAAATTGCTGTATCAACAGTACTAATGTACATCCCAAAAATTGGCCATGGCCAGCCAAGAGGGCAGGTGAAACCCATTAATCGCTTTGGTTAATGTGGCTTAAGTGGTAACTAGGCCTGGAGGCAGCCCAGTGTAACGAAAAATTGGTTCAAGTTAAAGTTCCAATGCTTTTAAGCGCATTGAAACTTATAAAAATTGTTCTGAAAAATTATTTGAGTGAGCCTTGTGGCCCTAAGAAAAATTGCCCGTTCAGCGTGATTACGTGAGGTTTCAGGAGGAGGAGCAGGAGGAGGAGGAGGAGGAATATTAGACACAGATTGATGAAGCAGAAATGTCCCCGTTTTGGATGGTGAGAGAGAACGTAGCTTCCATCCGCGGGTGCAGCCTACGTATTGCTTACGTATCGCTGCTGTCCGCTGGTGGAGAACAGAAGTCTGGGGAAATCCAGCCTTTGTTCATCTTGATGAGTGTTAGCCTGTCGGCACTGTCGGTTGACAAGCGGCTACGCTTATCTGTGATGATTCCCCCAGCCGCACTAAACACCCTCTCCGACAAGACGCTAGCCGCAGGACAAGCAAGCACCTCCAGGGCATACAGCGCTAGTTCAGGCCACATGTCCAGCTTCGACACCCAGTAGTTGTAGGGGGCAGAGGCGTCACCAAGGATGGTCGTGCGATCCGCTACGTACTCCCTCACCATCCTTTTACAGTGCTCCCGCCGACTCAGCCGTGACTGGGGAGCGGTGACACAGTCTTGGTGGGGAGACATAAAGCTGGCCAGGCCCTTAAAGACTGTTGCACTACCTGGGATGTACATGCTGCTCGATCTACGCACATCCCCTGCTACCTTGCCCTCGGTACTGCGCCTTCTGCCACTAGCGCTGTCGGCTGGGAATTTTACCATCAGCTTGTCCGCAAGGGTCCTGTGGTATAGCAACACTCTCGAACCCCTTTCCTCTTCGGGAATCAGAGTGGGCAGGTTCTCCTTATACCGTGGATCGAGCAGTGTGTACACCCAGTAATCCGTCGTGGCCAGAATGCGTGCAACGCGAGGGTCACGAGAAAGGCATCCTAACATGAAGTCAGCCATGTGTGCCAGGGTACCTGTACGCAACACATGGCTGTCTTCACTAGGAAGATCACTATCAGGATCCTCCTCCTCCTCCTCAGGCCATACACGCTGAAAGGATGACAGGCAATCAGCCGGTGTACCGTCAGCAGCGGCCCAAGCTGTCTCTTCCCCCTCCTCCTCATCCTCCTCATGCTCCTCCTCCTCCTCCTGTATGCGCTGAGAAATAGACAGGAGGGTGCTCTGACTATCCAGCGGCATACTGTCTTCCCCCGCCCCCGTTTCCGAGCGCAAAGCAGCTGCCTTTATGGTTTGCAGGGAATTTCTCAAGATGCATAGCAGAGGAATGGTGACGCTAATGATTGTAGCATCGCCGCTCACCACCTGGGTAGACTCCTCAAAATTACCAAGGACATGGCAGATGTCTGCCAACCAGGCCCACTCTTCTGAAAGGAATTGAGGAGGCTGACTCCCACTGCGCCGCCCATGTTGGAGTTGGTATTCGACTATAGCTCTACGTTGTTCATAGAGCCTGGCCAACATGTGGAGCGTAGAGTTCCACCGTGTGGGCACGTCACACAGCAGTCGGTGCACTGGCAGCTTAAAGTGATGTTGCAGGGTGCGCAGGGTGGCAGCGTCCGTGTGGGACTTGCGGAAATGTGCACAGAGCCGGCGCGCCTTTACGAGCAGGTCTGACAAGCGTGGGTAGCTTTTCAGAAAGCGCTGAACCACCAAATTAAAGACATGGGCCAGGCATGGCACGTGCGTGAGGCTGCCGAGCTGCAGAGCCGCCACCAGGTTACGGCCGTTGTCACACACGACCATGCCCGGTTGGAGGCTGAGCGGCGCAAGCCAGCGGTCGGTCTGCTGTGTCAGACCCTGCAGCAGTTCGTGGGCCGTGTGCCTCTTATCTCCTAAGCTGAGTAGTTTCAGCACGGCCTGCTGACGCTTGCCCACCGCTGTGCTGCCACACCGCGCGACACCGACTGCTGGCGACATGCTGCTGCTAACACATCTTGATTGCGAGACAGAGGAGGAGGAGGAGGAGGAGGGTGCTTTAGTGGAGGAAGCATACACCTCCGCAGATACCAGCACCGAGCTGGGGCCCGCAATTCTGGGGGTGGGTAGGACGTGAGCGGTCCCAGGCTCTGACTCTGTCCCAGCCTCCACTAAATTCACCCAATGTGCCGTCAGGGAGATGTAGTGGCCCTGCCCGCCTGTGCTTGTCCACGTGTCCGTAGTTAAGTGGACCGTGGCAGTAACCGCGTTGGTGAGGGCACGCACAATGTTGCGGGAGACGTGGTCGTGCAGGGCTGGGACGGCACATCGGGAAAAGTAGTGGCGACTGGGAACTGAGTAGCGCGGGGCCGCCGCCTCCATGATACTTTTGAAGGACTCAGTTTCCACAACCCTATACGGCAGCATCTCAAGGCTGATGAATTTTGCTATGCGGACGGTTAACGTTTGAGCGTGCGGGTGCGTGGCGGCGTACTTGCGCTTGCGCTCGAACACTTGCGCAAGCGACGGCTGAACGGTGCGCTGAACTACACTGCTGGATGGGGCCGAGGACAGCGGAGATGAGGGTGTGGGTGCAGGCCATGAGGCGGTAGTGCCTGTGTCCTGAGAGGGGGGTTGCATCTCAGTGGCAGGTTGGGGCACAGGGGGAGAGGCAGGGGTGCAAACCGGAGGCGGTGAACGGCCTTCGTCCCACCTTGCGGGGTGCTTGGCCATCATATGTCTGCGCATGGTGGTGGTGGTGAGGCTGTTGGTGTTGGCTCCCCGGCTGAGCTTTGCGTGACAAAGGTTGCACACCACTGTTCGTCGGTCGTCAGGCGTCTCTGTGAAAAACTGCCAGACCTTAGAGCACCTCGGCCTCCGCAGGGTGGCATGGCGCGAGGGGGCGCTTTGGGAAACACTTGGTGGATTATTCGGTCTGGCCCTGCCTCTACCCCTGGCCACTGCACTGCCTCTTGCAACCTGCCCTGCTGATGCCCTTGACTCCCCCTCTGAAGACCTGTCCACCTGAGTAAGCGTTGCACACCAGGTGGGGTCAGTCACCTCATCGTCCTGCTGCTATTCCTCCGAATCCTCTGTGCGCTGCTCCCTGGGACTTACTGCCCTTACTACTACCTCACTGCAAGACAACTGTGTCTGATCGTCATCGTCCTCCTCACCCACAGAAAGTTGTTGAGACAGTTGGCGGAAGTCCCCAGCCTCTTCCCCCGGACCCCGGGAACTTTCGAATGGTTGGGCATCAGTGACGATAAACTCCTCTGGTGGGAGAGGAACCGCTGCTGCCCAATCTAAGCAGGGGCCCGAGAACAGTTCCTGGGAGTGTTCCCGCTCCTGAGCAGGTGTTATTGTAGTGGAGTGAGGAGGCTGGGAGGAAGGAGGAGCAGCAGACAGAGGATTCGGATTGGCAGCAGTGGACGGCGCAGAACTGCGGGTAGACGATAGGTTGCTCGAAGCACTTTCTGCCATCCAGGACAGGACCTGCTCACACTGCTCATTTTCTAATAACCGTCTCCCGCGTGGACCCATTAATTGGGCGATGAATGTGGGGACGCCAGAAACGTGCCTCTCTCCTAATCCCGCAGCAGTCGGCTGCGACACACCGGGATCAGGAGCTCGGGCTGTGCCCACACCCTGACTTGGCCCTCCGCGTCCTCGGCCGCGTCCACGTCCTCTAGGCCTACCCCTACCCCTCAGCATGCTGTATTACCAGTGATTTGATTTCACAGGCAGGAAATAAATTGGCGCAAGACTGCAGGCCAAATATAATTTTTGCCCTTTTTGGAAAACGAAAGGCCCCACTGCCTCTAGTGAATGAATTATCTAAGTTTAATAACTGTGCTGTGTCCCTGCTTATGTGTCACAGAACGTGAGGGTAGCAGAGTTATTATAACTCTTGGAGAGCAGGTATTTTTTTCCCAATTAAGGAAAGCAAATGGCGAAGCCAGCAGTAAAGCGTAGCTGGGTGCGTCTGATTTAGCAATGTTGTTCAAGCAGCTCACACGTGTCCACCGCCCTTAGGACGGACAGAGGCTGGACAAATAGATTTGTTTTCAGTTTTTTTCCACCAAAAGGCAGCACTGCGTATATTCAATGAACATGAGAAGTTTAATAACTGTGCTGTGTCCCTGCTTATGTGTCACAGAACGTGAGGGTAGCAGAGTTATTATAACTCTTGGAGAGCAGGTATTTTTTTCCCAATTAAGGAAAGCAAATGGCGAAGCCAGCAGTAAAGCGTAGCTGGGTGCGTCTGATTTAGCAATGTTGTTCAAGCAGCTCACACGTGTCCACCGCCCGTAGGACGGACAGAGGCTGGACAAATAGATTTGTTTTCAGTTTTTTTCCACCAAAAGGCAGCACTGCGTATATTCAATGAACATGAGAAGTTTAATAACTGTGCTGTGTCCCTGCTTATGTGTCACAGAACGTGAGGGTAGCAGAGTTATTATAACTCTGGCAGAGCAGGTATTTTTTTCCCAATTAAGGAAAGCAAATGGCGAAGCCAGCAGTAAAGCGTAGCTGGGTGCGTCTGATTTAGCAATGTTGTTCAAGCAGCTCACACGTGTCCACCGCCCGTAGGACGGACAGAGGCTGGACAAATAGATTTGTTTTCAGTTTTTTTCCACCAAAAGGCAGCACTGCGTATATTCAATGAACATGAGAAGTTTAATAACTGTGCTGTGTCCCTGCTTATGTGTCACAGAACGTGAGGGTAGCAGAGTTATTATAACTCTGGCAGAGCAGGTATTTTTTTTCCCAATTAAGGAAAGCAAATGGCGAAGCCAGCAGTAAAGCGTAGCTGGGTGCGTATGATTTAGCAATGTTTTTCACGCAGCTCACACGTGTCCACCGCCCTTAGGACGGACAGAGGCTGGACAAATAGATTTGTTTTCAGTTTTTTTCCACCAAAAGGCAGCACTGCGTATATTCTATGAATAATAACTGTGTTGTGGCCCTGCCTATACAATTCTTTCCCTGCAGTATCAATGGAGGGTGCAATGGTCTGCAGAGGCGATTTTGAGAAGCAAAAAAAAATGCAGCACAGCTAACAGCAGCCTGGACAGTACTGCACACGGATAAATATGGCCCTAGAAAGGACCGTTGAGGTTCTTGAAGGCTACACTCACTCCTAACACTCTCCCTGCCTATGCAGCACTTCTGTCCCTAATGCCAGGTGCAACGGTCTGCAGAGGCGATTTTGAGAAAAAAAAATTTGCCACTGCTAACAGCAGCCAACACACAGCTATCAGTGGCCCTAATAAGGACCTTTGGGGGGTCTTGAAGCCTACACTAACTACCAATTCTTTCCCTACAGCAGCTCCGGTACAAACAGCACTGTCCCTCATCTAACTCACACCGCATCTGAGGCGAACCGCGGGAGGGGCCGACTTTTATGTTCGGGTGACACCTGATCTCCCCAGCCACTCACAGCAGGGGGGTGGTATAGGGCTTGAACGTCACAGGGGGAAGTTGTAATGCCTTCCCTGTCTTTCAATTGGCCAGAAAAGCGCGCTAACGTCTCAGGGAAGGAAGTGAAAGTAACCAGAACACCGCATGGTGTTCGTTACGAATAACGAACATCCCGAACACCCTAATATTCGCACGAATATCAAGCTCGGACGAACACGTTCGCTCATCTCTATTGATGACCTATACAGTGGAGAGCTGTGGATGCCTATTGAATTTGCTGGGAAAGTTAGCAGCCAAAATGCAACGCTTCCGAAAACCGCGTGGTTTTCAAACTGACCTGGTTGTCAAGTGTTAATGTCTGCATGGTTATATTGTATGGCTATCAGACAACAATGAATGTTTAATTGTCAGTTAGAAAACCATGAAAAGTTACATGCCTGAATGGGTTTGTGTTGCAATGGGTCTTCTTGTGTACATTATATGGGAACATACCTTCAGGGTGGAGCCACATGGAGTGACACAAGCTGTGAACTGCCGTAACTTTTTTATCTTTCCGACGATGCGGTTGTGCCAGGGTTCGCTTTTGTAGGATGACCTGTGGTTTCTATTTGTATCTTCCTTGGAGTACATACAACTTTTGATCACTTTTTATAACATGTGTTTCTTGGAGACGGGGTGACCTAAACAGTACAATCCTACCGTTATGTATTTTTAATTCTGACGACGATCACCGAGTGGGATAATTAATGCATTATTTTGATAGATTTGACTTTAATGCATGCAAAGACACTAAATAGTTTTTCTTTGTTTAGATTTTTTTAAAAATAAATATGGGAAAGGCGGTGTTAGGGTTAACTGCTGGAATCTGTTGCATTACATGGGTTTTCAGCAGCATAGCTTCACAGGTGGTGTTGATTGTTCCAGCCAACCCCCCAGGTCTGCTGCTCATATATAGCAGCTCCTCTGCTAGAAGTGTCACGGTATACTACCCTTGATACGCCAACCCGGGTGCCCTATATCTCACCCACAACCCCTGTCCATGCCTACTTGCCTCCACTTCTGTCTAACCCCAGGCGGGCAACTGGGTAGCGATCCCATATCAGCAAAAGGCATGCTGGCGTACCTGGATAGAAAGGGTAGAATACTGACAGAAAAGGCAGATGTAAATAACCAACACAAACAATACTAAGCAGAACTGAGGCAGATGGAAAAAACTGGTGGACAATAGCAAAGTATAGCAGACAAGATGACGGAGGCAGGAGACCAACAGAGGCAGACTAGCTAGCACACTGAGTGAAACCAATAACTGGCAGTGATTGCCAGTCTCTGCCGGACCTTTAAACAAAAGCCTCCGCCTATGGGCGGAGAGAGGGAGACAGCCAACTCCCAACAGATCATACTAAAAGGGAGCTCGTGCACAGCAGCTGCACTCACAGGTGCGCGCATGCACGGCGCCGCACGCCACCAGCACCTAGCTGCCCACGCTGGCCAGGCACCCGCGCCTCTGGCAGCCGGACAACAAGCCAGGGGGACGCGCCCCGACCGCGGGACCCTGCACACCACTGCCCCGGGAGGACCACCAACCACCACATGGTAACAAGAAGCTGCTGGCATTTTCTCTGTTTGTTCAGTGTGAACAGTGTCATGCGTGTCTGTGCATGTTGCTGGACATGAGGTGTCTATGTCTTGCTGTGGGTCCTTTATTATCTAAAAAGAAGGTAGGTTTCAGCATGGGGTGGTCCCTATCAGGATGATTGCCCCACATTGCAGGTAGGTTTCCTGGGGTTAGTTGTCTCGTTAGTGTAGGGACCTGCGAGGCAACAAGGACCCTTGAAGTGGGTTCGCGGGCTTAAGTATTTTGGCCAAAATACGAACTAATTCTTTGTATTTTATCTATTCCATCTGTTTATCCATGTGGGTCTGCTTAGTGCAGGTAAGAGTAAAAGAGATATTTGGTCATGTCCCTGTTTGCCACTTTACAAGCGTTTTTTGAAGCTTTTTAATTTAATTCTTTATTTTTTGCAATAATAATAAAGAAAATAATTTATTTTTATGTCCCTATAGGGGATTTGAATTTGCAGTATGAGGTATATCTGCAGGCATTCTATTAATACAAGCCACAAGCCCATTTTAGTAGGCAGAAATACATGGCAGCCATGGGGGCCTTCAGAAGGCCTCTGATTGCCATGACACCTAGACAGCAATGCATCATCCATTCACGGGAATACCTGGACAGTGATTGGGTCATTTAAAGGCCACTGTCAGAACGAGGGTTTTAAAAGGGTTGTCCAGCCAAAAAATATTGATGTCCTATCCTTTGAATTGGCTATCAGTAGTAGATTGGCAAGGGTCTGCCACCCAGGACCCTTGCTGATCAGCTGATTGCCAGACCAGTGTGCTTGTGCATTGAGTTATTATTGCAGGATGCAGACAGTTTCAGTTCTACTGCCGTGACCAGACATGATATAAAGGCTGATTTATATGGGCCGATGATCGCTCAAAGATCGCTCAAACAACAGTTTAAGTGACAGCTAGAGCTATCACTTTGCATAAACTAATAAGTAGCCATTCAGTTGCTTAATAGCAATTAAGTGTGCAAATGAAGCCTTCACTGAAAGCAGTTAATAGCCCGAGGGCTCTTATGTGCGCTCAGATCCTTTGTTCTAAAAGGGGAAACAATGTTATCAGCACTCCCTGTTGAAAACTGCTGATAAGGCTGAAGGATGATTTTTAGGTTGGACTGAATTTAATGATCAGCTAGCAGTGCCGCAAAAGCGCACAATGGGCACGCGTTTAGACGCGGCGATGATCGCTAAAACGATTGCCGATTAGCGATTTTTTTAGCGAACATCGGCTGGTGTAAATGGGCCTTAACAAAGATCCAATTCACGTCAATGGAAATTTTGCCTGCAATACCAAACCTAACCACTGCAGTGAGAACGGAGCTGTCTGCTTCCTGCAATAATCAGCTCAATACACAAGCAGAAACGATCATAGGGGTTTCTGGACAGCAGGCCCCTACTATTAATGGCCAATCCAAAGGAAAAGACATCAACATTTTGCAACTGGACAATCCCTGTAAAAAGGTTAACCGCCGCGATCTGCTCGAACATTGATCACGACTCTAGCGATCATGTGTCAGATGTCACAGACAGCTTACATAGGCCATTTATTAAGTGGGCTTGGCTCCCGATCCTGCTCCTACAAACCAGGCAAACCTGGGACATACATATACGTTTTTGGGCTAGGGTCCAAGCCAGGAAGTTCCATTCCTCTGTGCTAAACTCCTATATGCACCACTGCATAGATGTAACCAATGGAACATAATCCAGTATCCGCATTAATAGAGTATATTACAGGGTATTACCTGTGTGATATAGGGTATTTTTATTAGCCCAAAGAGTCCCTATGTGTCAGAACAGGAACAGACAGGACGGGGAAGGGGGGGCAGGTTGTTTCCTACATTCATCCCAGACAGGATGATGTCAGAGGAGGGAATTCTGGGAGTTTTGCTCCATTGTCTCTTTGTACAATGAACCCTATACATACTGTATACATCATCCCAATTTGTTGTTCGTACTTGTATGGATAATGGAAGTTCAGGCCTTGCTCTCCTGTCTTATATCTGCTTCTCTATTAAACTGCAAGGCTTCGCCGCCAATAACTGCTCTTAGAAAACCAGGGCTTTGTATTTGGCGTTCTCAAAGTAAGTGTGCCAAGTGATAGCTCTGTTTCCATGGCAATTCAATAATTATATAATAATGGATTTGTTACAAGCGAATGAGATCCCAATCACTGCACATCATGGACTCAAGGGGTCGCCGGTGAGCGGCGCAGAACAGCCTGGCCTCCACAATGGAAAATGCAATTACCGAGGGACTGAATGGTCTCTGTAACATAATGATCATTACAGACTGCTCATAATACAGACAACAACCAACACGTGACTGATGGGAAGCCTGTGCCACAGATGAGAGGAACATTAAAGTATCAACGCTACCAGCCTAGATCACCCGGGCTTTAGCGTATTCTCATGGTGGCATTCAGGGTATATGGTGAAGCCAACGTAAATGGAAATTCACTCACTTCCTGCACCTCACTGAGGCGACCTACACACGGGCGAGAGTGATTTCGGGCCAAGAAACTGGTCCCAATATTCACCAATGTGCGCATTCAAGCCGTTCTGAGGTGCGTTTCCCATCACTTCTATGAAGTAGTGAATCTCCGGCGCGGCTTCACCCGCATTAGGGCTTCAGCAAATGTTTCCTATTGTTTTCAATGGGAAACCTCCCATTGCACTCATGCCATGTGTTTTATTGTTTCTTTGAAAACAATGGTCGATACGATCCAACGCAAATACGATGGGACATGCAGCTATTTATTTGCATCACTCATGTATATTACTCCATTCTAAAGGATGGGGTTCATATTCACATGACATTTGTGCAACTCTTATGCAAGTTTCTTTAGAACTGATTTCTGTATAAGGACACTTTCATGTGGTAAACTATTTTTTTACATTTATACTACTAAAAACCTCAATATTTTTTCACACAGATTTTTTATTTTATTTACTAAGGAAGAAGCATCTTACTGTGCAGTCTTGCTGGTGGTGATCTACTACTTTAATGCTGCCCCTTATGGATAAAAATGGTATTACTACAATGCTGCCCCCTATGTATAGGAATTTAGCTACTATAATATTGCTTCCTGTGTAGAAGAATATAACTACTATAATACTGCCCCTTATGTACAAGCAATATAAATACTATAATACTGCAACATATGTACAAGAATATAACTAGTATAATACTGCCCCTTATGTATAAGAATATAACTACTATAATACTGCCCCCTATGAACAAGAATATAACTACTATAATACTGCCCCCTATGTACAAGAATATAACTACTATAATACTGCCCCCTATGTACAAGAATATAACTACTATAATACTGCCTCACATGTGCAAGAATATAACTACTATAATACTGCCTCCTATGTACAAGAATATAACTACTATAATACTGCCCCCTATGTACACGAATATAACTACTATAATACGGCTCCTATGTACAAGAATATAACTAATACAACACTGCCCCCTATGTACAAGAATATAACTACTATAATAATGCCCCCTATGTACAAGAATATAACTACTATAATACTGCCTCCTGTGTACAAGCATATAACTACTATAATACTGCCCCCTATGTACAAGAATATAACCACTATAAAACTGCCCCCTATGTACAAGAATATAACTACTATAATACTGCCCCCTATGTACAAGAATATAACTACTATAATACTGCCTCCTATGTACAAGAATATAACTACTATAATACTGCCCCCTATGCACAAGAATATAACTACTATAATATTGCCCCTATATACAAGAATATAACTACTATAATACTGCCCCCTATGTACAAGAATATAACTACTATAATACTGCCCCCTATGTACAAGAATATAACTACTATAATACTGCCTCCTATGTACAAGAATATAACTACTATAATACTGCCTCCTGTGTACAAGAATATAAGTACTATAACACTGCACCTATGTACAAGAATATAGCTACTATAATACTGCCCCCTATGCACAAGAATATAACTACTATAATACTGTCCCCTATGTACAAGAATATAACTACTATAATACTGCCCCTATATACAAGAATATAACTACTATAATACTGCCTCCTATGTACAAGAATATAACTACTATCATACTGCCCCTATGTACAAGAATATATCTACTATAATACTGCCCCCTATGTACAAGAATTTGGGACTGTCTATTTGGTGAAATTCTCATATCTCACTGGCATCGCTCTATACTTCCGGTAATATTGTACAGTATCACATACAGTATAGTATTCAGTAATCCCTGGGGGACAGCAGTTTTTTGCAGGAGCATAGCCATTCCAATACATAGTATAATGCTGCTGCGTACTTCAATGGGGTGTGAGGCTTCACCGTCTGCTCTATGAGCAGTTGCTTCTAACACTTCCGGAGATGTTCTTCATGTTTATCTCATATCTAATAAATGCATCAGATTTGTAAGACACGTTCATTTCTTGGCGTGAACACAATGACTTCACTAGTTGCACATACTGTATTCTGCCTTTATCGTGTCTTTTCCAGTCAACAGATCATCCTGTGGGAGAGCGCTGCAGCTTATTAATTAATACAAAGGAAACGATGGTTCTGCTTCACCCAGACACGTGAGTGGCATTTTGAAAATTATGCAGGTAACGTCTCCTACACAAATGTATACGCAGAAGCATACACGTATACCCAGAAGCATACACATATACACAGAAACATACACATTGTAGGCAGTTAAAGGGTGAAGTTGTAGATGGAGTATATCTCCCTCCCAGGCTCTTAGTCTGGACAGGGTGGAGATCCAGTCCACAGCTTCACCCTGGTTCTCAGGTACCTCAGCTGCAGGCACTGACCTCGTTACTGGGGCATAAACGGCTGCCTCACAAAGACTGGAGACTGAGCTGCAACTTTACTAGATAAGTGTAAACCATGATTCTGTGGGGGCTCTACTGGACTCGGGTAGCCTGGTCACCTTGGTTCATGCTAGCCTGATCACAGAAGGCTTCATACCAGGTAAGCGCATAAGTGTGGTGTGTATACACGGTGATACCAAGTGTTCTGCCCAGCAGAAATCAAAGCTATATAACAGCCCATTTTAGGTGTTTAGTGGTTACCTTACCTCTCCACAGGATAGTGGGGTGAATGTGGACATTGAACCTGAGGATGTATCTTTTCCTTTACAGGTCCTGGCTGGAGATGACGTGGAAGAGGAAGACTACGCCTCGGTTCAGGATGTGTCCGATCTGGAGGATGCGCCTGCGAACTTTGGCACAGCCCAGTTAAGGGACCCCACTCTTATCAATGCAAAAGAAAATGTCGTAGTGATAAATGGTATGTTACAAGAACTGGGTTCTGACCAACGGTTTCCCCATTTTGCCATGAATAATAACTTGTTGTATAGAGTAACAAAAATAGGCGAGAAAGTGGTGGAACAGTTGGTCGTGCCAAAGCCGTACAGGCGCGAGGTGCTAGACTTGGCACATAATCATGTGTTAGGGGGACATTTAGGAACTGATAAAACGCAGGATCAAATTCTTCAAAGGTTCTTCTGGCCAGGGCTGTACAAGGAGTTAAAAGAGTACTGTGAGTCGTGTCCCACTTGTCAGAGCACCGCTTCTGTGTCGCACTTCCACAGTCCCTTAGTGCCTCTTCCGATTATAGAGGTGCCCTTTGAGAGAATTGGAATGGATTTAGTGGGTCCTATAGTCAAGTCGGCTAGAGGACATCAATACATTTTGGCTGTGTTAGATTATCCCAACCGGTACCCTGAGGCAATTCCTTTGAGAAGCCCTACTGCCAAAAACATTGCACGAGAATTGTCCCTTATGCTCTCCAGAGTAGGTCTTTCCAAGGAAATCCTCACGGACCAGGGGACCCCGTTCATGTCCAAAGTAACAAAAGAATTGTGTCACCTATTTACAATTGATCACATATGAACCCCAGTATACCACCCTCAGACGGATGGGTTGGTGGAGAGGTTCAATAAGACCCTGAAGCAAATGCTAAAGCAGGTAGTAGAGAAAGATGGTCGGGACTGGGACCGTCTATCACCTTATCTCATGTTCTCCATACGGGAAGTACCACAGGCTTCTCGCCATTTGAGTTGCTATATGGTCGGCACCCCAGAGGGTTGTTGGATATAGCCAGAGAAACCTGGGAGTCCTAGTCTACTCCCTATAGGAGTGTTATAGAGCACGTGGCTCAGATGCAGGACCGCATTAATACTGTAATGCCCATTGTCAGGGGACACTTGCAGAGGGCACGGGAGGCCCAAAGCAGAGTGTACAACCGTTATGCCTGAGTGAGAACTTTTAGTCCCAGTGACCGCGTTCTCATTTTGGTACCTTCTGTAGAGAGAAAATTCCTTGTTAGATGGCAGGATCCCTACGAAATCGTTGAGAAGGTTGGCGACGTAAACTATCGAGTGCATCAGCCGGGGAAAAGGAAGCTATATCAGGTGTATCATGTTAATTTAATAAAACTCTGGAAGGATAAAGAAGCTTTGACTACCTCAAGCATCAGGAGGGGTGGGCCGCAGCCCTCCCTGCCTGATGTTAGAGTAGGTGAGGCCCTTTCAGTATGACAATGGCAGGAGACAAAAGAGTTCCTGCAGAGAAACAGAAACAAATTATCTGACCTGCCCAGTCGTACACACGTCATAACACATGATATCATACTGAACCCGGAATGAAAGTAAACTTAAAACCATATGGGATTCCAGAAGCTTGTAGGGAAGCAGTTTCTGCCGAGGTTAAGCGCATGCTGGAATTAGAAGTGATAGAGGAATCAAAAAGCGAGTGATCAAGCCCCATTGTCTTAGTTCCGAAACCTGACGGTACTTGGAGGTTTTGTAAGAATTTCAGGAAGTTAAACGAAATTTCCAAATTTGATGCATATCCCATACCCAGGGTTGATAAATTAATTGAGAGATTGGGTAATGCCAGATATATCACCAAACTTGACCTTACCAAAGAGTACTGGCAAATACCTCTGACTGACAAGGCCAAAGAGAAAACGGTCTTCTCAACCCCAGAGGGCTTGTTTCAGTACAAAGACATGCCGTTTGGGTTACATGGCGCGCCTGCTACCTTCCAAAGGTTAATGGATTGGATTTTGAGGTCTCACTGTAACTATTCTGCCGCGTACCTAGACAATGTCATAGTGTATAGTACCGATTGGGAGAGTCACCTTGGGAAGGTACAGGCGGTCATGGATGCCATAAAAGGGGCGGGTTTAACCTTAAACCCTGGAAAGTGTGCACTAGCCCTGGAGGAAGCCAAGTATCTTGGCTATGTTATTGGTCATGGCGTCATTAAACCCCAGGTCAACAAGGTAGAGGCCATACAGGCATGGCCTAGACATTAAAAAAAAAACAGGTCCGAGCCGTTTTAGGAATGACCAGGTACTACCGTAGGTTTGTGCCTAACTTTGCCTCCATGGCAGCACCACTTACGGACTTGATGAAAGGGGGCAAGTTGGTAATGGTGGCATGGACAGCGAGGCAGAGCAGGCCTTTCAAACTTTAAAGTCGGCCCTTTGCCAACAGCCAGTGTTGATAACGGCCAACTTCTCAAAAGAGTTTATTGTGCAGATGGATGCTTCTAGTGTAGGGTTGGGTGCAGTGTTGTCCCAGTCCATAAATAGTGAAGAACATCCAGTACTGTATTTAAGTCGGAACCCTATCTCCGGCAGAGAAGAATTACGCTATTGTGGAACATGAATGTTTAGCAGTAAAATGACCACTGGAAACATTGAGATACTATCTCTCGGGAAGAGAGTTCAGATTGGTGTCAGACCATGCCCCCTTGATCGGGATGATGCAAAATAAGGAAAAGAATGCGAGGGTCACAAGATGGTTTCTCTCGCTTCAGAATTTCAAGTTCACCATTGAATATAGGCCAAGCAGATCACAAGGTAATGCTGATGCCTTGTCTAGGGTGCAGTGTCTGGCCAGCAAAAAGGCCCTCCGGTCTGGAGAAGAGGGGAAGGGATATGTAGGCAGTTAAAGGGTGAAGTTGTGGATGGAGTGTATCTCTCTCCCAGCCTCTTAGTCTGGACAGGGTGGAGATCCAGTCTACAGCTTCACCCTGGTTATCAGGAACCTCAGCTGCAGACACTGACCTCGTTGCTGGGGCATAAAAGGCTGCAGCTCCCAGGAGTCAGTGTCTAGCAGCTTGAGATGGGATTACCACTTGCCTGGTGGACCTGAGCACCCTGCGTGGTGCAGATTTGAACAGACTATGTAATGTGGATCGTTTGTGTGGCTGTACAGCCTGAGGAGGAAGCCTTTAACCACCTTGTATGGTGCAACTTGCGTTTAAAGTTTTGTATGGACTTGAGAGCCCTGCGTGGTGCCTCTGCTACTTTGAAAGACTTTATTTTCTGTCTTGTTGTGCTGGAAAATAAAATGGAAGCAAGCTTTATTCCACTTTTTCGTCCTGTGTGTCGCTGCCGCCCCTCCCCTGGAGGACACTTTATCTAGACGTATACACAGAAACATGCAGTATATTCATACTAGATTTAAACTCATATTTATATATATATACAGAGAGGCACAGAAATATCAGCGTGAGAAAATCACAGCGATATTGCATCATTATTCCGTGCGATATTGCTGCATTTTCTCAGGGCGATATTGCGATTTTGTGTTGCTACAAATTTGCGTGTTTTTGAAGCGCTCTTTTGCGTGGACTTTAGGGGGGGCTTGAAGTATAAACCCTACCTCGAAAATAAGCTCTAACTGCACAAAAAAAAAACACAAATACGTCATCAATGAATTCAAGAAATGGCAGTGATTAGTTCATAGAGTGCTGGCTCTGATTGGCTGAGCTGCAGCACTCAAGAACCAATCAGACCTGACATAACCTGATCTCTTCTTGATGGTGATTACTGACACTCTTAAAGACGGAATATGGCGGGAGGTTGCGGCAATAACCAATGTTTCCCGAATGGCCTCTCCACAATAAGATTGTGAGGTGATGTTTGGGGTGTTTTAAAAGCCTTGTGAAGACCCTTAGGTCTGTCATACATTTCTGCCTATTAAGATGAGCCTGTGGCATGCTTTAATAGAATGCCTGCAGAAAAACAATATACTGCAATATTGGAGTATTGCAGTATACTGTATGCGTGATCATATGATAGCCAGTTCAAATCCCCTGTGGGGACTAAAAAACTAGTTGAATAAGGTTTTTTTTTCCAATGATTACAAAAAAATATTAAAAGTTAAAAAAAAAAATGTATCCCAATTTTTCACATAAAAAATTGAAATAAAATAAAAATGCGATATTCAGGCGTCCATAAAAGTCCCAGCTATTAAAATAATGTATTATTTATCTTGTATGGTGAACATTGGCAGAAAAAAGATACAGAATGCCAAAATTGGGCTTTTTTGGTCACCCTTTCTTCAAGAAAAATTGTTATAAAAAGCGTTAAAAAAGTGGAATGTCCCCTAAAATGGTGTCAATAGAGAGGACAGGTCCCGCAAAAAATAAGCCTTCACACAACTTTATTGACAGAAAAAGAAAATAAGATATGGTGTTCAGAGGATGGCAACCAATAAAAAAAAGTTTTATGATTTTTTTTAATAACTTGGAAGTAAAAACAGAAATGTAAAAACAAAAAATGTCCGCCTCCTTAAGGCGTTAAATTGAAAATTATTATTTTTTTCTAAAATAAAAATATTGGGATTAAAAAAATAAACTTCCGTACTGTCTCTTTAACTGGAAGGTCCAGTGCCAGCTACAATCATCTTGCTTTACTTTACACCAACATCCCCTTTACGTCTCCCTTTAGCCGTATCTGATATTGCCATGTTTATCTTAAAAGAGGAGAAAAAAAATTCTGAATTTACCACTCCGGCATTCAGTCTCCAATGAGCTGGTATCGGGTAGTAGCTGTTCACCCGTAGAAATGGATCAAGTCATATCTAAGTCCTCACATTATTTGAAATGCATTAGAAAAAGAAAACGGCTCGCTGGAAAATCAGATTTAAAAGTAACATGCCATTGAGCTGCATATTGGATACATTATACAAATCTCAGTGACAACCTGAGAAATTGTGACATTAGGAGAGGGGGCACTTTTCTTGAAGATCATTTTGACCCTCTCCTATAATCCCTTATGTGCTATGAGGCCTGAAAACATTAGTCAGCCCGTAAATGGAAACCGATATCCCAGAGCATCACAATCTGCGCTACATGGACAGATACATTGCATTAAAAAGGAAATGGCAACAAATGACCGGTAACAGAAAATGTTTTCCGAGAGAACTTATCATCTAAAGAATCTGGAGCGGAGAGTAGGGTGGCCACCTTGTCACCAAAAAATACTGGCCAAGGTAAAAGGGGGCATTGCTTAGGGGAGTGGCTAATTGTAGTGCCCCCTCTCAGTGGCTCCAGTAGTAATAGGGCCTTCTTTAGTGACCCTAATGGTATTAGTGCCTCTTTAGTCACCCCAGTAGTATTAGTGCCTCCTTTAGTGGCTCTGGCTGTATTAGTACCTTCTTTTGTGGCCCCAGCATTAATAATGCCTCCTTTAGTCGCCCCAGCTGTATTAGTGCCTACATTAATGGCTCCAGCAGTATTAGTGCCTCCTTTAATGGCCTTAGCAGTATTAGTGCCTTCTTTAGTGGCCCCAGCAGTATTAGTGCCTCCCTTAATGGCCCCAGCAGTATTAGTGCCTCATTTAATGGCCCCAGCAGTATTAGTGCCCAGTTTAATGGCGCCAGCAGTATTAGTGCCTCCTTTAGTGGTCACAGCAGTATTAGTGCCTCCTTTAATGGCCCCAGTAGTATTAGTGCCTCCTTTAGTGGTCCCAGCAGTATTAGTGCCTCCTTTAATGGCCCCAGCAGTATTAGTGCCTCCTTTAATGGCCCCAGCAGTATTAGTGCCTCCTTTAATGGCCCCAGTAGTATTAGTGCCTCCTTTAGTGGTCCCAGCATTATTAGTGCCTCCTTTAGTGGTCCCACCAGTATTAGTGCCTCCTTCAATGGCCCCAGCAGTATCAGTGCCTCCTTTAGTGGCACCAGTAGTATAAAGTGCCCCTGTAAGTCGTGGCGACAGTTCCCATTTTAATACCCATTCAGATTGCCAGGCTGTGGCGTGTATATGCCACAGCCCGGAATGCCCTCGGGCAGGGACAGAGAGTTTAGCTCTGCTAAACTCTCTCCCCCTCTCCGCCCCTTGCCGTCTGCTGGCAAAAGGAGGGCGCGGGACAGGGTGGAAGATTGGCACACTAGCTCTGCTAAACTCCAGCCCTGTCCTGCCAGTCCCTTTGTTGGCAAGGGGCGGAGAGGGGAAGAGAGTTTAGCAGAGCCGCTGCTAAACTCTCTCCCACCTCCCTTTTCCGGTAGAGCTCATAGGCTCCCATAGGAGTCTATGGGACTGGTCGGTGTATTCTGGAAAAAGATAGGTCCAGACTAGAGATGAGCGAACGCGTTCGTCCGAGCTTGATATTCGTGCGAATATTAGGGTGTTCGGGATGTTCGTTATTCGTAACGAACACCATGCGGTGTTCTGGTTACTTTCACTTCCTTCCCTGAGACGTTAGCGCGCTTTTCTGGCCAATTGAAAGACAGGGAAGGCATTACAACTTCCCCCTGCAACGTTTAAGCCCTATACCACCCCCCTGCTGTGAGTGGCTGGCGAGATCAGGTGTTCGCCTAATATAAAAGTCGGCCCCTCCCGCGGCTCGCCTCAGATGCGGTGTGAGTTAGATGAGGGACAGTGCTGTTTATACCGGAGCTGCTGTAGGGAAAGAATTGGTAGTTAGTGTAGGCTTCAAGACCCCCCAAAGGTCCTTATTAGGGCCACTGATAGCTGTGTGTTGGCTGCTGTTAGCAGTGGGATTTTTTTTTTTCTCAAAATCGCCTCTGCAGACCGTTGCACCTGGCATTAGGGACAGAAGTGCTGCATAGGCAGGGAGAGTGTTAGGAGTGAGTGTAGCCTTCAAGAACCTCAACGGTCCTTTCTAGGGCCATATTTATCCGTGTGCAGTACTGTCCAGGCTGCTGTTAGCTGTGCTGCATTTTTTTTGGGCTTCTCAAAATCGCCTCTGCAGAGCATTCCACCCTCCATTGATACTGCAGGGAAAGAATTGTATAGGCAGGGCCACAACACAGTTATTATTCATAGAATATACGCAGTGCTGCCTGTTGGTGGGAAAAAACTGAAAACAAATCTATTTGTCCAGCCTCTGTCCGTCCTAACGCCTGTGGACACGTGTGAGCTGCGTGAAAAACATTGCTAAATCATACGCACCCAGCTACGCTTTACTGCTGGCTTCGCCATTTGCTTTCCTTAATTGGGAAAAAAATACCTGCTCTGCCAGAGTTATAATAACTCTGCTACCCTCACGTTCTGTGACACATAAGCAGGGACACAGCACAGTTATTAAACTTCTCATGTTCATTGAATATACGCAGTGCTGCCTGTTGGTGGGAAAAAACTGAAAACAAATCTATTTGTCCAGCCTCTGTCCGTCCTTACGGGCGGTGGAGACGTGTGAGCTGCGTGAAGAACAGTGCTAAATCATACGCACCCAGCTACGCTTTACTGCTGGCTTCGCCATTTGCTTTCCTTAATTGGGAAAAAAATACCTGCTCTCCAAGAGTTATAATAACTCTGCTACCCTCACGTTCTGTGACACATAAGCAGGGACACAGCACAGTTATTAAACTTAGATAATTCATTCACTAGAGGCAGTGGGGCCTTTCGTTTTCCAAAAAGGGCAAAAATTATATTTGGCCTGCAGTCTTGCGCCAATTTATTTCCTGCCTGTGAAATCAAATCACTGGTAATACAGCATGCTGAGGGGTAGGGGTAGGCCTAGAGGACGTGGACGCGGCCGAGGACGCGGAGGGCCAAGTCAGGGTGTGGGCACAGGCCAAGCTCCTGATCCAGGTGTGTCGCAGCCGACTGCTGCGCGATTAGGAGAGAGGCACGTTTCTGGCGTCCCCACATTCATCGCCCAATTAATGGGTCCACGCGGGAGACGGTTATTAGAAAATGAGCAGTGTGAGCAGGTCCTGTCCTGGATGGCAGAAAGTGCTTCGAGCAACCTATCGTCTACCCGCAGTTCTGCGCCGTCCACTGCTGCCAATCCGAATCCTCTGTCTGCTGCTCCTCCTTCCTCCCAGCCTCCTCACTCCACTACAATAACACCTGCTCAGGAGCGGGAGCACTCCCAGGAACTGTTCTCGGGCCCCTGCTTAGATTGGGCAGCAGCGGTTCCTCTCCCACCAGAGGAGTTTATCGTCACTGATGCCCAACCATTCGAAAGTTCCCGGGGTCCGGGGGAAGAGGCTGGGGACTTCCGCCAACTGTCTCAACAACTTTCTGTGGGTCAGGAGGACGATGACGATCAGACACAGTTGTCTTGCAGTGAGGTAGTAGTAAGGGCAGTAAGTCCCAGGGAGCAGCGCACAGAGGATTCGGAGGAAGAGCAGCAGGACGATGAGGTGACTGACCCCACCTGGTGTGCAACGCTTACTCAGGAGGACAGGTCTTCAGAGGGGGAGTCAAGGGCATCAGCAGGGCAGGTTGCAAGAGGCAGTGCGGTGTCCAGGGCCAGGGGTAGAGGCAGGGCCAGACCGAATAATCCACCAAGTGTTTCCCAAAGCGCCCCCTCGCGCCATGCCACCCTGCGGAGGCCGAGGTGCTCTAAGGTCTGGCAGTTTTTCACAGAGACGCCTGACGACCGACGAACAGTGGTGTGCAACCTTTGTCGCGCAAAGCTCAGCCGGGGAGCCAACACCAACAGCCTCACCACCACCACCATGCGCAGACATATGATGGCCAAGCACCCCGCAAGGTGGGACAAAGGCCGTTCACCGCCTCCGGTTTGCACCCCTGCCTCTCCCCCTGTGCCCCAACCTGCCACTGAGATGCAACCCCCCTCTCAGGACACAGGCACTACCGCCTCATGGCCTGCACCCACACCCTCATCTCCGCTGTCCTCGGCCCCATCCAGCAGTGTAGTTCAGCGCACCGTTCAGCCGTCGCTTGCGCAAGTGTTCGAGCGCAAGCGCAAGTACGCCGCCACGCACCCGCACGCTCAAACGTTAACCGTCCGCATCGCAAAATTCATCAGCCTTGAGATGCTGCCGTATAGGGTTGTGGAAACGGAGTCCTTCAAAAGTATCATGGAGGCGGCGGCCCCGCGCTACTCAGTTCCCAGTCGCCACTACTTTTCCCGATGTGCCGTCCCAGCCCTGCACGACCACGTCTCCCGCAACATTGTGCGCGCCCTCACCAACGCGGTTACTGCCACGGTCCACTTAACTACGGACACGTGGACAAGCACAGGCGGGCAGGGCCACTACATCTCCCTGACGGCACATTGGGTGAATTTAGTGGAGGCTGGGACAGAGTCAGAGCCTGGGACCGCTCACGTCCTACCCACCCCCAGAATTGCGGGCCCCAGCTCGGTGCTGGTATCTGCGGAGGTGTATGCTTCCTCCACTAAAGCACCCTCCTCCTCCTCCTCCTCCTCTGTCTCACAATCAAGATGTGTTAGCAGCAGCATGTCGCCAGCAGTCGGTGTCGCGCGGTGTGGCAGCACAGCGATGGGCAAGCGTCAGCAGGCCGTGCTGAAACTACTCAGCTTAGGCGATAAGAGGCACACGGCCCACGAACTGCTGCAGGGTCTGACACAGCAGACCGACCGCTGGCTTGCGCCGCTGAGCCTCCAACCGGGCATGGTCGTGTGTGACAACGGCCGTAACCTGGTGGCGGCTCTGCAGCTCGGCAGCCTCACGCACGTGCCATGCCTGGCCCACGTCTTTAATTTGGTGGTTCAGCGCTTTCTGAAAAGCTACCCACGCTTGTCAGACCTGCTCGTAAAGGCGCGCCGGCTCTGCGCACATTTCCGCAAGTCCCACACGGACGCTGCCACCCTGCGCACCCTGCAACATCACTTTAAGCTGCCAGTGCACCGACTGCTGTGCGACGTGCCCACACGGTGGAACTCTACGCTCCACATGTTGGCCAGGCTCTATGAACAGCGTAGAGCTATAGTCGAATACCAACTCCAACATGGGCGGCGCAGTGGGAGTCAGCCTCCTCAATTCCTTTCAGAAGAGTGGGCCTGGTTGGCAGACATCTGCCATGTCCTTGGTAATTTTGAGGAGTCTACCCAGGTGGTGAGCGGCGATGCTACAATCATTAGCGTCACCATTCCTCTGCTATGCATCTTGAGAAATTCCCTGCAAACCATAAAGGCAGCTGCTTTGCGCTCGGAAACGGGGGCGGGGGAAGACAGTATGCCGCTGGATAGTCAGGGCACCCTCCTGTCTATTTCTCAGCGCGTACAGGAGGAGGAGGAGGAGCATGAGGAGGATGAGGAGGAGGGGGAAGAGACAGCTTGGGCCGCTGCTGACGGTACACCGGCTGATTGCCTGTCATCCTTTCAGCGTGTATGGCCTGAGGAGGAGGAGGAGGAGGAGGAGGAGGAGGAGGATCCTGAAAGTGATCTTCCTAGTGAAGACAGCCATGTGTTGCGTACAGGTACCCTGGCACACATGGCTGACTTCATGTTAGGATGCCTTTCTCGTGACCCTCGCGTTGCACGCATTCTGGCCACTACGGATTACTGGGTGTACACACTGCTCGATCCACGGTATAAGGAGAACCTGCCCACTCTGATTCCCGAAGAGGAAAGGGGTTCGAGAGTGTTGCTATACCACAGGACCCTTGCGGACAAGCTGATGGTAAAATTCCCAGCCGACAGCGCTAGTGGCAGAAGGCGCAGTTCCGAGGGCCATGTTGCAGGGGATGTGCGTAGATCGAGCAGCATGTACATCCCAGGCAGTGCAACAGTCTTTAAGGGCCTGGCCAGCTTTATGGCTCCCCACCAAGACTGTGTCACCGCTCCCCAGTCACGGCTGAGTCGGCGGGAGCACTGCAAAAGGATGGTGAGGGAGTACGTAGCGGATCGCACGACCATCCTTGGTGACGCCTCTGCCCCCTACAACTACTGGGTGTCGAAGCTGGACACGTGGCCTGAACTAGCCCTGTATGCCCTTGAGGTGCTTGCTTGTCCTGCGGCTAGCGTGTTGTCGGAGAGGGTGTTTAGTGCGGCTGGGGGAATCATCACAGATAAGCGTAGCCGCTTGTCAACCGACAGTGCCGACAGGCTAACACTCATCAAGATGAACAAAGGCTGGATTTCCCCAGACTTCTGTTCTCCACCAGCGGACAGCAGCGATACGTAAGCAATACGTAGGCTGCACCCGCGGATGGAAGCTACGTTCTCTCTCACCATCCAAAACGGGGACATTTCTGCTTCATCAATCTGTGTCTAATATTCCTCCTCCTCCTCCTCCTGCTCCTCCTCCTGAAACCTCACGTAATCACGCTGAACGGGCAATTTTTCTTAGGGCCACAAGGCTCACTCAAATAATTTTTCAGAACAATTTTTATAAGTTTCAATGCGCTTAAAAGCATTGGAACTTTAACTTGAACCAATTTTTCGTTACACTGGGCTGCCTCCAGGCCTAGTTACCACTTAAGCCACATTAACCAAAGCGATTAATGGGTTTCACCTGCCCTCTTGGCTGGCCATGGCCAATTTTTGGGATGTACATTAGTACTGTTGATACAGCAATTTTTGTGGGCCCTCGCCTACAGTGTAATCAAATTAATTTTTAGCCCACCTGCATTACAGCTGACGTTACCTCAGCTGTGTTGGGCAATGCAATGGGATATTTCTATGTACCGCCGGTGGCTTCCTGGCACCCACCCAGGCAGTGGGTCCACAGGGAGTTAAACCTACATGTGTCCACTTGTAAAGAACCCCAGTCTGACTGGGGCATGCAGTGTGGGCCGAAGCCCACCTGTATTACGCACGACATTACTACCTCAGCTGTGTTGGGCAATGCAATGGGATATTTTTGTGTACCGCCGGTGGGTTCCAGGGAGCCACCCATGCTGTAGGTGCACACTGAGTTTTTAATACATCTGTACACTTCTAAAGAACCCGTCTGACTGGGGCATGCAGTGTGGGCCGAAGCCCACCTGTATTACGCACGACATTACTACCTCAGCTGTGTTGGGCAATGCAATGGGATATTTCTATGTACCGCCGGTGGCTTCCTGGCACCCACCCAGGCAGTGGGTCCACAGGGAGTTAAACCTACATGTGTCCACTTGTAAAGAACCCCAGTCTGACTGGGGCATGCAGTGTGGGCCGAAACCCACCTGCATTAACCCTTTCCAGTCCATTGTGTGACCTGTGAAGACATTAGGGTTTAAGGCTGTACAGCTCCGTTGTTGGTAGACGTCCGTCGGGGTTCTCTTACTGTATATTGCCAGCCTCTCTGCTGTCGGAGCCTATCCTACGTGTCAGCTCATGCAGTACTGGCTTTAGCCAGCATATAGCGCCGTTGTATAACAGCAGAAAAAGAGTAAGCCCCCTAGGAAAACCATATACAAATTGGATTGGAAAGGGTTAAGCACAACATTACTACCTCAGCTGTGTTGGGCAATGCAATGGGATATTTCTATGTACCGCCGGTGGCTTCCTGGCACCCACCCATGCTGTAGGTGCACACGGAGTTTTTACTACATCTGTACACTTATAAAGAACCCCAGTCAGACTGGGGCATGCAGTGTGGGCCGAAGCCCACCTGCATTAAGCACGACATTACTACCTCAGCTGTGTTGGGCAATGCAATGGGATATTTCTGTGTACCGCCGGTGGGTTCCAGGGAGCCACCCATGCTGTGGGTCGACAGGGACTTCACAATAGGGAGTTGTACCTGCCTGTGTCTATGAATTAAAAAGCCCGGTCTGACTGGGGCATGCAGACACCTTGACAGAATGAATAGTGTGTGGCACATAGGTTCCCCATTGCTATGCCCACGTGTGCAGCTCCTGATGGCGGTGGCACAGGATTCTATTTCTCATTGCTTCTGTACAGCATTGTGGGCTATCGCTCCGCCACTTTTAAAGAGGGTCGCTGCCTAGCCGTGCCAACCTCTGCAGTGTGTGCCTGCGGTCCCTCGTCATGGCAGACGCAATTCTAAATAGACATGAGCGTGGTGTGGCATGAGGGCAGCTGAAGGCTGCGCAGGGACACTTTGGTGTGCGCTGTGGGGGGGAGGGGGGGCGGTTGGTCAGCATGTAACCCAGGAGAAGTGTCAGTGGAGTGTCATGCAGGCAGTGATTGTGCTTTGTTGGAGGTAGTGTGGTGCTTAGCAAAGGTATGCCATGCTAATGAGGGCTTTTCAGAAGTAAAAGTTGTTGGGAGGGGGGGGGGGCACTCTTGCCGGTATTGTGGCTTAATAGTGGGACCTGGGAACTTGAGATGCAGCCCAACATGTAGCCCCTCGCCTGCCCTATCCGTCACTGTGTCATTCCCATCACTTTCCTGAATTGCCCAGATTTTCACACATGAAAACCTTAGCGAGCATCGGCGAAATACAAAAATGTTCTGGTCGCCCATTGACTTCAATGGGGTTCGTTGTTCGAAACGAACCCTCGAGCATCACGGGAAGTTCGTTACGAATAACGAACACCCGAACATTTTGGTGTTCGCTCATCTCTAGTCCAGACCTATCTTTTCTGGTCAGCGTAAAAAGCAGCCAGCTGGAATGGGCACTGCGGGCGCTATCTTTTCCGACCAGCAGATTTTACGCACCAAAAAAATCGCCCATCTGAACAAGTGCATTGGAAATGCTTCAGATCATCGCGATTTTCGTCCGGCGTTTAATCGCAGCAAAATAGCCGCTCGTGTGAAGGAGCCCTTGGTTTGTAGAAATGTGTCCCTTTAAGAGCTCTACTCCAGTCACATCCAGAGCTGCATTCACATGCTCTTACTGCCAGCTAGACTCCTCCAGCACTGTGTTGAAGCCAGTCCTGCTCCCACATTGCGCTGCACCAGTAGATAAGACATTAATAAAAGAACACATTTGCATTCACTCTGGCTGTGATGTGATACCAAGTGACATTTACATGTTGTCCACCGGATCGTTAGTCAGTGAATTATTCTGTGTGATGGGACCAGATTCAGGGATGTCTAGAGGAACTGCACAGCATCTTGTTTCCTTGCCAGCACCAGCTTTTCCTTAGGAGTAAATGCCCCCCCTGTATATGAAGGCGCACTTCTCATACACCCGGGTGGGTTGTGCAGGAAGCAGATTTGGTGGTAATTCCCGTCACCCTTATTAGGATTTCAGTCCAAATCTCATATTAACAAAATGTCTGGGAAGAAGTTCTCCAACTTTCTAATATATTTTCTATTTCAATAACTCACTATTTTCAAGAACTTTGATTGCTGTCAGTGAATGAATATATAGGCCTAGCTAAAAGCTCATGGGCTCGGGTGCAAAAGTTTATCTTGGGGCCCCCCCGACGTCTCTTAACCCCTTAACGCAGCGGTGTAACTTGAATCTCCTGGGCCCCAATGCAAAACCTGTAACAGGGCCCCCAACTATAATGCTTTATTCATAGTACTGGGCTCCCTCTATGGAGAGAGGCTTTATGGGCCTCCTAAGGCTCCTGTAGAAATTGCCCAGTAGAAATTAAAATATTTGGACACAAATACAGATCAAATACTGAAGACATACGTATCATACCTGTATATGCATGCCATATCCCCTGTAATATGACGCGCACACACATCCGTATTAGGGAGTATAACAATACGCTCGTCTGTAGCCGACCTTAGTGTTGAGCGAACTTAACTAGTAGAACCATTTCAGGTCAAACTTTGCTAAAAGTTTGGTATGTGCCCGAACTGAGCTGGTAGCAAGGTTCTACCCAAAGCTTTGTGTTCTATTGGTTTGGTCAACATTAGTCCTGAACACTGGTATATACCAGCTCTGTATATACTCTGACAGTGTTATATGGGGCTTTTATGACTCTTATACAATGTTACACCCCAGGGGGGTTTTGGTGAACTTCCAGGTTGGCGAACTGGCTGAACCGAACTTTTCAAAATTCCGCTCATCACCAGTTATAATGTCTCATTTTAAGCAATCCTTTGTGAGCTAAACAAAGCAGCTGCACCGATCTCCTCCGTGTACAGGATAATAGACTAGATTATATTAGGGGTATGCTTAGGGGGTTTACTGTTACCTGGAAACCCCTTTTGGACCCATTCCTGAGAAGCTAAGTATAAAGATACATTTTCTTTCTGTTGCGGCCGGGGCAGACATTGCATATGGATTTATGATTGAGTTTAAAAGGACCTGTATACATTCCAATGCAGTGAGCTCCCCCTAGTGTTGGCTGAAGGCAACAGATTGTTTTCCTGTTACTCTATGTAAAAATAAGCCATACTTACCTCTGATCCAAGAAGAAGCTGTGGTGATCATGTGCTGTTCACGGTTCAAACAGCAGCTAGGCTCAGCAGCGACGACATCATGAATAGCACATGATTGTCTCAGCTTTCTTTGAGATTGAGGAACCTGGAACTTGTGTACAAAAGTGGTGAGTATGGCTTATATTTCCATCCTTTCCATACTTTCCTCCTTTCTTACCCAAAGATTTTTTTTTTTACTTTACAGGAAACCTCTTAAACATTTTTTATGTTTTTGTGCCCTAAACCACCTCCATTAAATGGCGGCATTTGACTATCTCCGCCATGGGTAGCAATGCATAAACCTCCATACTATTGTGCCTTTACCTCTTTGTCGATATGGTTTTCTCTGCCCTGTGTCAGTCCTTACTGCACATTTGGCATTCTATTCAAAAACCTGAAAGCTCTGAATAATGAATAACGCTTTAGAGTAGCTCTAGCTTAGATAAGGCACAGAATTGTAACTGTGGCCATGATTTGTGATGAAAAATAGTTTCTGATTGTGATTATGGATCTGCACTTCTCCTCCTCTGATCAGAACATTGCTGAAGACATGTCATGATTGGCTTTTTTTGGAAGCTGCGCGCAGCCCGTTTATTTCCAACATTTTTTATTATGACCTTTTGTTTTTCCTTTTCTCCCATGGAACAAATAAATGACAAAAAAAATCAAACTCTTCAGGAGCCCTGAAAATCCATCAATCCCCCTGTGGTCCAGGCAGGAGTGTGAACAGCGGCGGCTTTCCAAGGCTGTTGGTAAATAATTGACTTTGCAGCGTCGCTCTGGTCACTCTGCCGACTTGTGCTGAAAGTGGAGAAAATTCCCACAATCCATATCTGCTCAGATCCGCAACCTGACAACCTCTCAGTCAGTTAAAGGGATCTGCTGTCTAATACAAATAAGGCGTCATCTGTATGACAAAACGTCTACAAATCGGAACTTCACCAATAGCCCTAAATGGGTGTATAATAGAGATGAGCGAACGCGTTCGTCCGAGCTTGATATTCGTGCGAATATTAGGGTGTTCGGGATGTTCGTTATTCGTAACGAACACCATGCGGTGTTCTGGTTACTTTCACTTCCTTCCCTGAGACGTTAGCGCGCTTTTCTGGCCAATTGAAAGACAGGGAAGGCATTACAACTTCCCCCTGCAACGTTTAAGCCCTATACCACCCCCCTGCTGTGAGTGGCTGGCGAGATCAGGTGTTCGCCTAATATAAAAGTCGGCCCCTCCCGCGGCTCGCCTCAGATGCGGTGTGAGTTAGATGAGGGACAGTGCTGTTTATACCGGAGCTGCTGTAGGGAAAGAATTGGTAGTTAGTGTAGGCTTCAAGACCCCCCAAAGGTCCTTATTAGGGCCACTGATAGCTGTGTGTTGGCTGCTGTTAGCAGTGGGATTTTTTTTTTTCTCAAAATCGCCTCTGCAGACCGTTGCACCTGGCATTAGGGACAGAAGTGCTGCATAGGCAGGGAGAGTGTTAGGAGTGAGTGTAGCCTTCAAGAACCTCAACGGTCCTTTCTAGGGCCATATTTATCCGTGTGCAGTACTGTCCAGGCTGCTTTTAGCTGTGCTGCATTTTTTTTGGGCTTCTCAAAATCGCCTCTGCAGAGCATTCCACCCTCCATTGATACTGCAGGGAAAGAATTGTATAGGCAGGGCCACAACACAGTTATTATTCATAGAATATACGCAGTGCTGCCTGTTGGTGGGAAAAAACTGAAAACAAATCTATTTGTCCAGCCTCTGTCTGTCCTTACGGGCGGTGGACACGTGTGAGCTGCGTGAAAAACATTGCTAAATCATACGCAGCCAGCTACGCTTTACTGCTGGGTTCGCCATTTGCTTTCCTTAATTGGGAAAAAAAATACCTGCTCTCCAAGAGTTATAATAACTCTGCTACCCTCACGTTCTGTGACACATAAGCAGGGACACAGCACAGTTATTAAACTTCTCAGGTTCATTGAATATACGCAGTGCTGCCTGTTGGTGGGAAAAAACTGAAAACAAATCTATTTGTCCAGCCTGTGTCCGTCCTTACGCCTGTGGAGACGTGTGAGCTGCGTGAAAAACATTGCTAAATCATACGCACCCAGCTACGCTTTACTGCTGGCTTCGCCATTTGCTTTCCTTAATTGGGAAAAAAATACCTGCTCTGCCAGAGTTATAATAACTCTGCTACCCTCACGTTCTGTGACACATAAGCAGGGACACAGCACAGTTATTAAACTTCTCATGTTCATTGAATATACGCAGTGCTGCCTGTTGGTGGGAAAAAACTGAAAACAAATCTATTTGTCCAGCCTCTGTCCGTCCTTACGCCTGTGGAGACGTGTGAGCTGCGTGAAAAACATTGCTAAATCATACGCACCCAGCTACGCTTTACTGCTGGCTTCGCCATTTGCTTTCCTTAATTGGGAAAAAAATACCTGCTCTGCCAGAGTTATAATAACTCTGCTACCCTCACGTTCTGTGACACATAAGCAGGGACACAGCACAGTTATTAAACTTCTCATGTTCATTGAATATACGCAGTGCTGCCTGTTGGTGGGAAAAAACTGAAAACAAATCTATTTGTCCAGCCTCTGTCCGTCCTTACGCCTGTGGAGACGTGTGAGCTGCGTGAAAAACATTGCTAAATCATACGCACCCAGCTACGCTTTACTGCTGGCTTCGCCATTTGCTTTCCTTAATTGGGAAAAAAATACCTGCTCTCCAAGAGTTATAATAACTCTGCTACCCTCACGTTCTGTGACACATAAGCAGGGACACAGCACAGTTATTAAACTTAGATAATTCATTCACTAGAGGCAGTGGGGCCTTTCGTTTTCCAAAAAGGGCAAAAATTATATTTGGCCTGCAGTCTTGCGCCAATTTATTTCCTGCCTGTGAAATCAAATCACTGGTAATACAGCATGCTGAGGGGTAGGGGTAGGCCTAGAGGACGTGGACGCGGCCGAGGACGCGGAGGGCCAAGTCAGGGTGTGGGCACAGGCCAAGCTCCTGATCCAGGTGTGTCGCAGCCGACTACTGCGCGATTAGGAGAGAGGCACGTTTCTGGCGTCCCCACATTCATCGCCCAATTAATGGGTCCACGCGGGAGACGGTTATTAGAAAATGAGCAGTGTGAGCAGGTCCTGTCCTGGATGGCAGAAAGTGCTTCGAGCAACCTATCGTCTACCCGCAGTTCTGCGCCGTCCACTGCTGCCAATCCGAATCCTCTGTCTGCTGCTCCTCCTTCCTCCCAGCCTCCTCACTCCACTACAATAACACCTGCTCAGGAGCGGGAGCACTCCCAGGAACTGTTCTCGGGCCCCTGCTTAGATTGGGCAGCAGCGGTTCCTCTCCCACCAGAGGAGTTTATCGTCACTGATGCCCAACCATTCGAAAGTTCCCGGGGTCCGGGGGAAGAGGCTGGGGACTTCCGCCAACTGTCTCAACAACTTTCTGTGGGTCAGGAGGACGATGACGATCAGACACAGTTGTCTTGCAGTGAGGTAGTAGTAAGGGCAGTAAGTCCCAGGGAGCAGCGCACAGAGGATTCGGAGGAAGAGCAGCAGGACGATGAGGTGACTGACCCCACCTGGTGTGCAACGCTTACTCAGGAGGACAGGTCTTCAGAGGGGGAGTCAAGGGCATCAGCAGGGCAGGTTGCAAGAGGCAGTGCGGTGTCCAGGGCCAGGGGTAGAGGCAGGGCCAGACCGAATAATCCACCAAGTGTTTCCCAAAGCGCCCCCTCGCGCCATGCCACCCTGCGGAGGCCGAGGTGCTCTAAGGTCTGGCAGTTTTTCACAGAGACGCCTGACGACCGACGAACAGTGGTGTGCAACCTTTGTCGCGCAAAGCTCAGCCGGGGAGCCAACACCAACAGCCTCACCACCACCACCATGCGCAGACATATGATGGCCAAGCACCCCGCAAGGTGGGACAAAGGCCGTTCACCGCCTCCGGTTTGCACCCCTGCCTCTCCCCCTGTGCCCCAACCTGCCACTGAGATGCAACCCCCCTCTCAGGACACAGGCACTACCGCCTCATGGCCTGCACCCACACCCTCATCTCCGCTGTCCTCGGCCCCATCCAGCAGTGTAGTTCAGCGCACCGTTCAGCCGTCGCTTGCGCAAGTGTTCGAGCGCAAGCGCAAGTACGCCGCCACGCACCCGCACGCTCAAACGTTAACCGTCCGCATCGCAAAATTCATCAGCCTTGAGATGCTGCCGTATAGGGTTGTGGAAACGGAGTCCTTCAAAAGTATCATGGAGGCGGCGGCCCCGCGCTACTCAGTTCCCAGTCGCCACTACTTTTCCCGATGTGCCGTCCCAGCCCTGCACGACCACGTCTCCCGCAACATTGTGCGCGCCCTCACCAACGCGGTTACTGCCACGGTCCACTTAACTACGGACACGTGGACAAGCACAGGCGGGCAGGGCCACTACATCTTCCTGACGGCACATTGGGTGAATTTAGTGGAGGCTGGGACAGAGTCAGAGCCTGGGACCGCTCACGTCCTACCCACCCCCAGAATTGCGGGCCCCAGCTCGGTGCTGGTATCTGCGGAGGTGTATGCTTCCTCCACTAAAGCACCCTCCTCCTCCTCCTCCTCCTCTGTCTCACAATCAAGATGTGTTAGCAGCAGCATGTCGCCAGCAGTCGGTGTCGCGCGGTGTGGCAGCACAGCGGTGGGCAAGCGTCAGCAGGCCGTGCTGAAACTACTCAGCTTAGGCGATAAGAGGCACACGGCCCACGAACTGCTGCAGGGTCTGACACAGCAGACCGACCGCTGGCTTGCGCCGCTGAGCCTCCAACCGGGCATGGTCGTGTGTGACAACGGGCGTAACCTGGTGGCGGCTCTGCAGCTCGGCAGCCTCACGCACGTGCCATGCCTGGCCCACGTCTTTAATTTGGTGGTTCAGCGCTTTCTGAAAAGCTACCCACGCTTGTCAGACCTGCTCGTAAAGGCGCGCCGGCTCTGCGCACATTTCCGCAAGTCCCACACGGACGCTGCCACCCTGCGCACCCTGCAACATCACTTTAAGCTGCCAGTGCACCGACTGCTGTGCGACGTGCCCACACGGTGGAACTCTACGCTCCACATGTTGGCCAGGCTCTATGAACAGCGTAGAGCTATAGTCGAATACCAACTCCAACATGGGCGGCGCAGTGGGAGTCAGCCTCCTCAATTCCTTTCAGAAGAGTGGGCCTGGTTGGCAGACATCTGCCATGTCCTTGGTAATTTTGAGGAGTCTACCCAGGTGGTGAGCGGCGATGCTACAATCATTAGCGTCACCATTCCTCTGCTATGCATCTTGAGAAATTCCCTGCAAACCATAAAGGCAGCTGCTTTGCGCTCGGAAACGGGGGCGGGGGAAGACAGTATGCCGCTGGATAGTCAGGGCACCCTCCTGTCTATTTCTCAGCGCGTACAGGAGGAGGAGGAGGAGCATGAGGAGGATGAGGAGGAGGGGGAAGAGACAGCTTGGGCCGCTGCTGACGGTACACCGGCTGATTGCCTGTCATCCTTTCAGCGTGTATGGCCTGAGGAGGAGGAGGAGGAGGAGGAGGAGGAGGAGGATCCTGAAAGTGATCTTCCTAGTGAAGACAGCCATGTGTTGCGTACAGGTACCCTGGCACACATGGCTGACTTCATGTTAGGATGCCTTTCTCGTGACCCTCGCGTTGCACGCATTCTGGCCACTACGGATTACTGGGTGTACACACTGCTCGATCCACGGTATAAGGAGAACCTGCCCACTCTGATTCCCGAAGAGGAAAGGGGTTCGAGAGTGTTGCTATACCACAGGACCCTTGCGGACAAGCTGATGGTAAAATTCCCAGCCGACAGCGCTAGTGGCAGAAGGCGCAGTTCCGAGGGCCATGTTGCAGGGGATGTGCGTAGATCGAGCAGCATGTACATCCCAGGCAGTGCAACAGTCTTTAAGGGCCTGGCCAGCTTTATGGCTCCCCACCAAGACTGTGTCACCGCTCCCCAGTCACGGCTGAGTCGGCGGGAGCACTGCAAAAGGATGGTGAGGGAGTACGTAGCGGATCGCACGACCATCCTTGGTGACGCCTCTGCCCCCTACAACTACTGGGTGTCGAAGCTGGACACGTGGCCTGAACTAGCCCTGTATGCCCTTGAGGTGCTTGCTTGTCCTGCGGCTAGCGTGTTGTCGGAGAGGGTGTTTAGTGCGGCTGGGGGAATCATCACAGATAAGCGTAGCCGCTTGTCAACCGACAGTGCCGACAGGCTTACACTCATCAAGATGAACAAAGGCTGGATTTCCCCAGACTTCTGTTCTCCACCAGCGGACAGCAGCGATACCTAAGCAATACGTAGGCTGCACCCGCGGATGGAAGCTACGTTCTCTCTCACCATCCAAAACGGGGACATTTCTGCTTCATCAATCTGTGTCTAATATTCCTCCTCCTCCTCCTCCTGCTCCTCCTCCTGAAACCTCACGTAATCACGCTGAACGGGCAATTTTTCTTAGGGCCACAAGGCTCACTCAAATAATTTTTCAGAACAATTTTTATAAGTTTCAATTAGCTTAAAAGCGTTGGAACTTTAACTTGAACCAATTTTTTGTTACACTGGGCTGCCTCCAGGCCTAGTTACCACTTAAGCCACATTAACCAAAGCGATTCACCTGCCATCTTGGTTGGGCATGGCCAATTTTTACTGAGGTACATTAGTACTGTTGGTACACCAATTTTTTGGGGCCCTCACCTACAGTGTAATCATAGTAATTTCTATGTTCTTCGCCTGCACTCATGGTACAGAAAGGTGTGTGGGGTTGGCCTACACTTTAGCTACATAAATGTCACTTGTGCCTTGGCTATACTAAGGCTACTGAAATGGAACTAAGACTGCGCTCCCGCTATACTGCTGCTTCAGAATTGTTACTGGGGCCTGTCTTGAGTGCTACTATTGCTTACATGGAACGAAGACTGCGCTCCCGCTATACTGCTGCTTCAGAATTGTTACTGGGGCCTGTCTTGAGTGCTACTATTGCTTACATGGAACGAAGACTGCGCTCCCGCTATACTGCTGCTTCAGAATTGTTACTGGGGCCTGTCTTGAGTGCTACTATTGCTTACATGGAACGAAGACTGCGCTCCCGCTATACTGCTGCTTCAGAATTGTTACTGGGGCCTGTCTTGAGTGCTACTATTGCTTACATGGAACGAAGACTGCGCTCCCGCTATACTGCTGCTTCAGAATTGTTACTGGGGCCTGTCTTGAGTGCTACTATTGCTTACATGGAACGGACACGTGGAGAGGACACGTAGTGCCTCAAAAACATCCCCCTCCTCCTCCAACAGGGAAAACATTGTTGGCAAATGCCTTTGCATTGGTTCGTCTGGTGGCAGTCCAAGAATTTCACCTTTACCGACACTACAAGAGAGCCCCCCCCACCATCCCCCCGCCACGGCCCACTTAATCCTGGCCACATTCCGAAAACCAACAAAATACAACCGTGGTACTAGGTCCGCAGTCACCACCACATTACCACCAACGCGGTTACTGTTAAGGTGCATATAACCACGGACACGTGGAGAGGACACGTAGTGCCTCAAAAACATCCCCCTCCTCCTCCAACAGGGAAAACATTGTTGGCAAATGCCTTTGCATTGGTTCGTCTGGTGGCAGTCCAAGAATTTCACCTTTACCGACACTACAAGAGAGCCCCCCCACCATCCCCCCGCCACGGCCCACTTAATCCTGGCCACATTCCGAAAACCAACAAAATACAACCGTGGTACTAGGTCCGCAGTCACCACCACATTACCACCAACGCGGTTACTGTTAAGGTGCATATAACCACGGACACGTGGAGAGGACACGTAGTGCCTCAAAAACATCCCCCTCCTCCTCCAACAGGGAAAACATTGTTGGCAAATGCCTTTGCATTGGTTCGTCTGGTGGCAGTCCAAGAATTTCACCTTTACCGACACTACAAGAGAGCCCCCCCACCATCCCCCCGCCACGGCCCACTTAATCCTGGCCACATTCCGAAAACCAACAAAATACAACCGTGGTACTAGGTCCGCAGTCACCACCACATTACCACCAACGCGGTTACTGTTAAGGTGCATATAACCAGTCTGACTGGGGCATGCAGACACCTTGACAGAATGAATAGTGTGTGGCACATAGGTTCCCCATTGCTATGCCCACGTGTGCAGCTCCTGATGGCGGTGGCACAGGATTGTATTTCTCATTGCTTCTGTACAGCATTGTGGGCTATCGCCCCGCCCCTATTAAAGAGGGTCGCTACCTAGCCGTGCCAACCCTGTGCAGTGTGTGCCTGCGGTCCCTCGTCGTGGCAGACGCACTTCTAAATAGACATGAGGGTGGTGTGGCATGAGGGCAGCTGAAGGCTGCGCAGGGACAGTTTGGTGTGCGCTGTGGGGGGGAGGGGGTGCGGTTGGGCAGCATGTAACTCAGGAGAAGTGGCAGTGGAGTGTCATGCAGGCAGTGATTGTGCTTTGTTGGAGGTAGTGTGGTGCTTAGCAAAGGTATGCCATGCTAATGAGCGCTTTTCAGAAGTAAAAGTTGTTGGGAGGGGGGGGGGCCCACTCTTGCCGCTATTGTGGCTTAATAGTGGGACCTGTGAACTTAGGATGCAGCCCAACATGTAGCCCCTCGCCTGCCCTATCCGTCACTGTGTCATTCCCATCACTTTCCTGAATTGCCCAGATTTTCACACATGAAAACCTTAGCGAGCATCGGCGAAATACAAAAATGTTCTGGTCGCCCATTGACTTCAATGGGGTTCGTTGTTCGAAACGAACCCTCGAGCATCACGGGAAGTTCGTTACGAATAACGAACACCCGAACATTTTGGTGTTCGCTCATCTCTAGTGTATAACACTATGTAGCAGTCATAATACCCTATATAACAGTCTTAGGCTACCTACCAGTGTGTCTAAGTACTTTTGAGCTGTCCTTATGGCAAAGGTAATGAAGAAAAGAAGAAGTAAAAAAATAAAAGAAGGGACTTGTTATTTGTATAGCGCCAATTTATTCTGCAGTGCTTTTAGGTTATTTATTTATTTATTACCCCCCAGCAAGCTGGGTACTTATTTTACTGACCTCTGAGGGATGGAAGGCTGAGTCAACCTTGAGCCTGCTACCTGGACCATGTAGAGATTGAACCTGCAACCTTCAGGCTGTGAGTGAGAGCTTAGGACTGCATACTGCTGACTTAACTCTCTGTGCCACATGAGGCCTTATTTGGGGCAACAGTTATTTTTCCTTGATTCCTCCTTCTTCTTTTAGCAAGTTTGGCCCAAACCAACTGCCTGAGGTTTGAGCCAAATCAAACAATTAGCAAGTTTGACCTGAAACGGGGTGCGACTATTTAGGTTCGCTCAACGCAGCGAACCTAAATAGTCTATCAGCGGTAAAGGAGGCAATTGTTTCATGACTCAAAGGAAGCCATCACAGTGGGGCGGACTCCTCACACCACACTGTCATTCCAAGCTTCTTCTCTGGTGGGTCATCTTGAACTCACGGCGCCTTCTGTGGTATAATTAAAGGAGCACACTATACAAAACCCAATTTGATCACTATATGGTGGTGTTATTTAGACTCTGTATGGTGGTATTATTTGAATATCATATAGTAGCAATGTGGACCAATTCTATTAGACGATTTTATAGTGACTGTATAGTAGTATTATTTTAATGGTAGATGGTGATATTATTTTAGCACTGGATCAGTGTATGTTAGTATTATTTGAACTCTATGTGGTGGTATATTTTGATCCCTTTTTAGTGTGCTATATATGGTTATATTACTTAGGCTCTGTATGATGGCATTATTTGAACACTGGTGATATATGTGGCATTGTGACACACTCCTACTTAAACCCCTTTTGCAGTGTGTGGTGGTAGCAGCACTTTTTATTGTTACAGTTTGTAGCGGTATTTGGCTAACACATGGCAGTGTGCTATGGATATCATACTGTATGTCGCTTATAATTAAGTACTGCTTGATATGGTTGGCTGAACACTGTTCAAAACTGTATCCCATGGGTAGCGGTGGTACCAACAGAGGGTACAATACAGGACATCAAAATATACCACCCACCATGTCCAACTTTTCTTGGGCATATTTGGGGTATACCAGGCGTAAAAGACAAAGATTCCATGGATTAGTTAGAGTCTGACAAGGGGCCTATCTCAGCTCTTGCAGTATCTGACCGCTCAATATCACAACCCCAAGTTAGTGAATCTTGAACACTTTATACAATTTGTATCAGTAGCCAAGAAATGTGATTCAAGAGCTCAGAATAATATTTGTGCAGCTGATCAATAGAAATTCAATGGAGGCCCCGAGAGCCCGAGGTATTGACGTAGCGAGTCTGTTACTGATGCTTCTCATTGGAATCAGAGAGGCTCTTCAATAGCGCGGATACTGCACTCAGGGAGTAATGAACCGACACAATCAGAGCTGCCCCTCCCCCACCGCAGACTTTATAGAGATTTATTTCTTGCTGGAGATGAGAACAATAATAGGATTTTATGAAGCTCAAATTAATTTTCGAAACATTGCAGCTCGAGGCCAATGCACAGCGGTCCTCTTACATGCCACAATATGGATGATGGCCAGAAGTGGCGCCAAGCTGAGTGGCATCAAAGTGCTAATTAATAATCCCCTAAGGACAAACAAATTTTGTTTACGTCTCACCTTTCCGGAATAGGTACATACTTTCTTTAGGATCCACTTTGGAGTATGCGTACATGGGCGCTTAGGAATGGTATCCTTGATAGATAAGGCTCAAAAAGTAGTTTTTGAGTGCGTTTGATTGGTTTTTTGCTAACAAAGTTCATCACTGACCTTAAATAAGTGTATATATTTATAGTACATGACATTACGGTTATGGGGATACCAAATATGTTGGGATTATTTTATTTGGTTAGAAGCGTATGCATAAGTATAGGTCATTACTAGTTGATCGGCGGGGATCTGTGGCTTGGGATCTCCACTGATCAACTGCTCTTCTGGTCCTCTCTCAGTGCAGCGGGGCTGGATGTACGCATCGGTGGTCGCCAGAAGTGTAATAGATGGCTTCCCTCCCACTGAGTTCAATGGGAGTGATGTCTTCTATTACACTTCCGGCTCCTGATTGCAGTTAGGGTGTAAGTGTAAGAGAAGGCATTGCTCCTATTGAGTTCAGTAAGAGTGAAGCCACCAAATACACTTGTAGCCCTAATCACCAAGGTGGACTTCTGCCCCTACTGCACTGACAGCGGGCTAGAGGATCCGCTGATCAGTGTGAATCCCAAGTGGCGGAACCCTGCCGGCTTTTAGGAACAATATCTCTTAAGCGGGAGCAACTTGGAAAGTATAATGGACTTTAGCAGTAGGAGACTGATGATGCAAGTTCTCTTACGTGGGTGAGGGACGGTGCTCTTTCATCCAGCGGAGCTAAGATCAAGAGGCTCGCTGGCGCTCCAACCAAAGGTAATATCTCAAAGGGAATATCTGGAGCATGAGCAGCCATGGAAGCAGAGTAACTGCGCAGTCTCTTCCTACACCCCCTAAGAAGCCTGCAGCTTCTTCTTATAGGTCCTCCCAACTCCCATGGGAGTGCGTTCCTCAGTCTCATACCACTTCTGCCGGCGGCCCAACATCAATTTAAGTGACAGATCCCTTTAATTAACAGTGAGATGACACAGAAAATACCTGTTTTATAATGGGATAGCAGAGTGCCACCATGATTCTTAGAGGGATACTTCGGAAAATTTTAACTTTTGCTATTAATGACTGACAGCTCATCAATAGATGATTGGCAAGGACTCACCGCTCAGATCTCTATCGATCAGCTGGTTCCAGTGGGAGCTACGCTGCAGTACCAACGTGGGCCACTGTGCTATGGTCAGCACCTTCTGCTTTTTCCACTGACCACAGCGACATTGGGAATCAGCTGATCAGTAGAGATCCAAGCGGTAGATCTTCACCTATCATCTATTGATGACCTGTCAGTAATCAACAGCAAAAGTAAAAAAATGGAATATCTCTTTAATATTAATTGCATTGCAGTGTTGGGGCTCGTTCACATCAGCATCAGACGTTCCATTCAGAAACTCCAAACTCAGAAACTTCTGAGATTTTGTTCTGTAAAATCTGGCAAAATGTCGGCTGGACATCTGAAAACTGAATGAACCCCATTGTAGTCAATGGGCTCGCTCTGCACTGTTTGGCCATGGGGATTCCCCTTTGCTGATCCCCGAATGGAGCAGGGAAGCGGAATCAACAGCACAGATGTGAACTCACCATTATTTAGACCATTGTATAAAACAGTTATTTGATGATTATATGGAACCGTTAGGGTTGAGAAAATCGGACCGTCGTTGCACTCTTCTTTAACTGCGATTACATGGCAATTGCGATTCGCTTTGGCATAAAAAAAAATGAATTGCATCAATGTACAATCACAAGTGTCTCCAGTAATTAAATGTAAATTCCATAGGAATGAATGAGCAATTTTTAAGCAATAATCACCCAAAAATAGGACATACTTTGATTTTTCTATCTTGCAACACCCCTGTGAGAGAAAAATCACCCATATATAGACCCATAGCAAATAATGGGTTCTAGTTTCATGAGAGTTTTGTGCATATCACAGCGCGACAAACTCGCCTTTGTGAATGAACCCTTATGTGGGCAGTGCACTATATAGCAGTTAGAATTGGGCCCTGTATAGTTTAGTTATTATATGTGTATTTTAAGACCATACACTATACGGAACACCAATACCATCCATTGTACGGCTGGTTTCTACAATCAATGGGGGCTCAAGGGCCACATATATAGACCCCACTTGAAGTATGGTAGGTGGGGGTTCTTGTTACAGATTTGACACCGGAGCCTTTAAATTACTAATCTGCAACCTGGATGATGTTCACAGCGCTCTGGCGCCATCTGAGTTAATGGAAAAAGCAGAGGACATTGTATCCCTCTATGTGTTTATTTGTGATTAACTGGAACACGGATTCGTTGGCGTTGGTTAATTATAATTACCTGCAATATAGAAGGATCTTTATATATTCCTTGTCCCCAGACCCAGGGGAAGAGGAAGAGGAATCCATCGTTCTCTCATGGACTGACCTTTTAATTGAAGGCCCATGTTTGCTTTTAAATAGGCAATTTCATACTTGTAGATTTTTGATTTCCCCATAGACAGGAAAGTAGGGCAAGGGGCCGTGTAATCCGGGGCTGGGGATTTTGGGGGGTGGTCGAGAAGAAGCAAGATAAGGGGGTGGAGTGGGTGGGCGAATAGGGGTGGGGGTGGTCTGTCTATCTATGTTCTGCGCCTGGCTTCGGTTCTATTAAACTTCATGGAAACATCTATTATGTATTCTCCGGCAATAGATTACAATTCAATTAAGATTGGAGAATTTCATGCTGCGATATATAAGCAGGTAATTAAGGTGCAGCCGCGAGGAAAAATAAATAGCCGGGGCAGTTACAATGAAATATGATTTCGCTCAATTTGAAACAGTTATTTAAAAGGCAGCCGATATTACCGGGGTCCCACCGTATGCACGCTCCGCTACGTTATTGCTACATTTTGTTTCTTTTTGTTTATGCTAATATATACCGTCTGCAAATTCAGTTATTTAAAGAGAAATTTCCACAGTTTTTGAGAATATATTATCTGGTTTTAGGACTGGAGGAGTCCTGGGGGTGTGTCTATCTCTAAATGAGTCTAGGGGGAGGAGCTTGTGGAATAAACACATCTAAAGGGGTAGGCCACTTTTAAGGGAGTTTTTGCAAATTGGTATTAGGCATGTGTCACACGAATGTGTTTGCTCAGCATTTTTCAAAGGGCTCATTCACATAAGCGTATTTTGCGTATTTAGTTTGCAAAAATAGCACATATTTAACTAATTAACATGATGGCCATTTCAACGAAAGGCAGCATGCTTGTTTGTTTTAGTGCAAAAATGGACCAAAAATCGCCCATTGAAGTCTATGGGTGCATAAAAAAATGTAGCAAGCATGCGTTATAATCCGTGTTCACTGTTTGTTCATTTTTTGCGCACTTTTGTTTTCTGTGGGTTGTGACAACACTGAAATCACTTTGGCGTTCTTGCATTACTTTTTGTACGCATGAAAAACAGATGACACGCGAAAATGATTGTAAGGTAACTGCTGCATGTAGATGGAGAGGAGGGGCCTGCATAAGAAGGAGGAGCCTGCATAAGGAGGAGGAGCCTGAAGCTGCTCTTTAATACAATCTTAATAAAGGGAGCCTATCAGTCAGACTGGTTTACTCTAGGGGTCTATTTTCACAAAGTGATGAAAAAGATGATCAATCCATACGCTGTTCCTCCTATTAGTGAGGGGCACAGTTGCACCCACTCGTTCAGCTGGGTTCATCTAGGACAAGGGCTCTTTAAATCTTACAACCCGTTATATCTGTATTCAAGTTCTTGCAATCAAGTCCTAAGTCTCGTCTGATCATTCTACCTGAACCTCCTGTTATTAGCTCCTGGGGAATGGATTTTCAAGTGCAATGTTCCTGTAATTTTCTCTTAATACCTGATGTGATGGGGTTTAATTTATAAGCTGACTTTTTTCATTTGAAGCTAGTGAGATATGAAAGCGATGTGGAGGAGATGAGTTTGTCTTTGGGCTCGACTTCTAATTCAGCCTGCAATCTTCTACTGGACTTAAAAGTAAGCTACTACCTAAATTTACAGATATAGCAGAGCTTAGAAGGGCTGTCCAGAACTTTTACTATCGATGACCATATCCTCCAAATAGGTCATCGTCAATAGGTGACTGATGGGGTCCACTGCTCAGGATCCCCGCCGATCAGCTGATCGCTGGACCAGCTGCCAATGTGAACAGTAGTAGAAATAGAAAGCGCTGTCTACAGTGCAGTGGCCAATTTAGTACTATGGGCACAGCTCTTATTGAATTCAATGGTAGCTTTGCTTGCAGTGCAAAACCGGGCTGCTGCAATACGGACAGCTGGATTGGCGATCAGGTGATTGGCGGTGATCCTAAGCAGTGGACTCCGTCAGTCCACAATTGATGACCTATACTGAGGATAGGACATCAATAGGTAAAGTCTAGGACAACCTCTTACATTTATCATTTGGCAAATCGCAATTTATCTGTAGTTTATTTACTACTCACCTTTATAGATGTAGCAGAGCTGATCATCTGTTACGATTAAGGCTATATCATTATGGAGTATTTTAGCTATAACTTTCCAGCTTTTGTGGAGCAACCTGAATTCTCTTGGCTCTATCTTTTCCCCTGTGATGTTCCGAGGTGCTGCTTAGTTTTGTACTGGGCTTGGTTCTGGGGCTGTATTTATGTTATCAACTTGGTTCTGGTACAGTATTTATTTATCAAGCTGTTCTGATGTGCACAAGTATAATATAGTTGGGATGGGGGGGATTCCGCACAGGGTGCCATTTAACCTAAGGCCAGCACTGGACATATGGTAGGTGGGGGCCCAGTTTCAGGTATGGCGCTTCTAGTTACATTTCTGCACCCAATATTTCTATCCTAAATTGCATGAGGTTTCAATCCGCACCCCATTCCACCAGGAAACACCCCTTTTTTGCTAATCTGCTTACATGTCTCTTTGCAGCTCGGTCTACGGAACAGTCCTTGAATATTTGGACTTTAGGACTGCAGGTACAATGAGAAAGTCACACTGCGCATGACGAGTGTGAGCTACACGGTCCCACTCAGCGCACTCGCTGCCATACGCGGTCTCTGTCGGTTCACAAAGACCACTAAAACGCTGCAGGACCCCTGCAGCATTTTACGCATGCGGTTGTGTGAATGAGCCTTAAATCAGAGAGTAGTGCCAATGTACTCGAAATACAGCCACAAGGAGTTAAATGACAAAATCAGCTCTGCTACACCTCTGTCTGTGCTATCTGTTTCCAGCCCTGGGGCACTTAGCATCCACTTTGATCTAATGAGAATATGAGAATCTGATTGCCTCTCTATACCAAAAGCTTCACATCAAAATTTAAATGGCACCTTATTCTGTTAAATACCTTAGTGAAAACAATAATGTGATATCAAATTAAGGGAGAATATATTTAAAAGATGCTTTCAGACTGCAAATTTGATCGGAGACTCTGGGAAGACTGCAGAGGTGCCTGGTTGAATAACTATGGTTAAGGATATTATATATTATAGCTACTGCAAAATGCCTGTATCAGATTATATATATATATATATATATATATATATATATATATATATATATATATATATATATATATATATATATATATATATATATATATATATATATGGCTGCAGGTGGAGGGGTATTTTACTACAGCTGTAAGGGAATCATTGGAAGCTTGCTGTGCTACTGCTCTCTGTTCTCAACCACTTCAGGCTGTGGAATAACTGACTATAGGCATTGCTTACAGATAGACCACAAATTATCACTGTCTCATCAAACATACAGCTAAATTTGTCATATGTTCACTCCAATTTAACAGATGGAGGTCTATGACATTATAACTTGTTTATCAATGTAATCTGTGCTAATAGTCAATTAACTTTGCAAATCTATTGAATTAGTCATTTGATTCTGAGTTACATCCTGTATTATACTCCAGAGCTGCACTCACTATTCTGCTGGTGGAGTCACCGTGTACATACATTACATTACTTATCCTGTACTGATCCTGAGTTACATCCTGTATTATACTCCAGAACTGTACTCACTATTCTGCTTGTGGAGTCACTGTGTACATAAATTACATTACTTATCCTGTACTGATCCTGAGTTCCATCCTGTATAATACTCCAGAGCTGCACTCACTATTCTGCTGGTGAAGTCACTGTGTACATACATTGCATTACTTATCCTGTACTGATCCTGAGTTACGTCCTGCATTATACTCCAGAGCTGCACTCTCTATTCTGCTGGTGGAGTCACTGTGTACATACATTACATTACTTATCCTGTACTGATCCTGAGTTACATCCTGTATTCTACTCCAGAGCTGCACTCTCTATTCTGCTGGTGGAGTCACTGTGTACATACATTACATTACTTATCCTGTACTGATCCTGAGTTACATCCTGTATTATACTCCAGAGCTGCACTCTCTATTCTGCTGGTGGAGTCACTGTGTACATACATTACATTACTTATCCTGTACTGACCCTGAGTTACATCCTGTATTATACTGCAGAGCTGCACTCACTATTCTGCTGGTGGAGTCACTGTGTACATACATTACATTGCTTATCCTGTACTGATCCTGAGTTACATCCTGTATTATACTCCAGAGCTGCACTCACTATTCTGCAGATCGGCTAAGCTCAAATGTCTGGCATTCTGGGAATTGTCATCTTTACATCACATACTAGAATATGTTGGAAATCCAACTCTTATTGCATTATTGGAGCTCAGCTCTGGTTGTTATCTGTTTCTAAAAGCGACCAGCAGAATCAATTTTGTCAAATACCAATGAAAACATTTCATATGAAGGGACATCCATGTGTGTCTTAAATGTGAATATATTGAAGGTATCACATTCATGGCTTATAAGGTGCATAAAACTAGTATTATCTGAATGCGTGAGAATGACCTGAAGCTTCCTGCAGGAGGAGGGGGTCAGGCACCAGTTTATTCTCACAAGCTGCCATTTGCACATTAAGGAGCTTAAAAGGAACCTGTCATCAGCTTTGGGCCCCATAAACTACTTTATGGGGACCAAAGGTGATGGAAAGAGGGGTGGCTGTGTTTCATATTCACTGGTTACCCCATTCCACCGCCGTGTCCCTGCAAATTCAGTGTGACCAACGAAAGTGACTCTTTCATCACGCACATCTCTCATAGAGATAAATGGGAGATGTGCATGCAGAAAAAGTCACTTTCTGTGCTCCCTCTAACTTCGTGGGGACCCAGCGCTGTAACGGGGCGTCCGGTGTATATGAGACACAGCTCCCTGTACCCGTCAGATTCATGCTGTCCTTGGTTCTGGCACCATAAGCCTGGTGGGGGTTCCCTTTAACTGAAGTAATGAGAAAGAAAAATCAAATGAGTTCAATCAATTTCAAGACAGCGACAGAACTAATTTCTAACAATTTGCACAACTTTAAAAGAGGAAGTGCATTTTCAAAACTTTGTACATACTTGAAATTTCCATTTACTTTCATATATTGCAGAGATATTGACACATCCCAGAGTCCTATAGTCACACATGGAGGAGCATGAGAAATACTCGAGAATGTCCAAGAATCATCGGAATGTTCTCACAATGTCTGATCGGATTCTCTGTGAGGATAACAGGGTAATTAACTGTAATAATGAGAATGACCTCAGGTTATTCCCATGATTCTGCTTTGCCAACTAATGGCTCTTTACACGGGTAAACGATTGTGAATGAATGCTTGTCAGAAGTTTTGCTCACTTGATCACTGTAGCATGTAAATGGGGAATGTGCGGGCAACAGCGATGAAAGTGTATGAGGGGCGAGAGATCGCATGAACGACTGCTTATTCTCCGTTAAGTCTGAATCAGCCTGTGTAAAGGCCATTTAAATGAGTACTGATACCGCTGCTCATCATCTGGTTCATATGGAGCCGTGATAAAGACGTATAAGGGACTCATCCCTAAGGGGTTAATAGAGATGGACTGGAGAGCTGCACCCAAAATTGCGCCAAATTCACTGCGCTCACAAAAAAATCGCACCATTTAGTGCATTAGATAAGAGCATGCTCACCGGACCTTGTGTGTCTGGAGGATGCCCTGCTATAAAACAGGATAATTTTCAACTGGGTAATGAGCAGAGTGGGCGCCAAACCAGAAAGTGAGAGGCTACCGGCTGTGCTGCGCAGAGGTGGGAAGGAAAGCCTGGGGAGCTGTTGCTTTATGTGCTGGAGGGCAGAGAGAGAAAACCTTAACAGCCCTGAGCTGAAAAGGGCCGATCTGCATCGACAAGAGAGAGTAGCACTGCCGACCTTGAAGACCGCTGTAGAATTGCCTGGGTCTGCAGACATTGTGACTCCCATGCATCAAACCGTAAGTGAGGTCGGACTCAGCAGAGATTTTGGTTTTTGCAGACAGTTGGGTATAGATAGCGTTAGCGAGCAGGCTTGCTGCAAAGGACAGAGATCAGACTGTTGATAAGTTTTTGTTCAAACCCCTTCTTCATGGATTGAGATATTTAACCAAGTTAAAATGGCACGGCAGCTCTGGAGGTGTACGAACCTCAGACAAAAGAAACCCCGAGAGTTATGTTTTATCTGTGTTTTTATGAGACTGTATTGATATCAACGTAGTGTTATTGATATTGCAGCACTACGTTCTAGTGAATAGAAGATCATACCTAGAGAGCCGAAGGTTAAAATTCAGTAGCTTACTCATTCCTATATAATTGTTTGCTTTTGTTTTGGTGTTCTTAAATAAATATTGTATACTTTGGTTACCCCATCTGCTGTATCGTATCCTGCATCTTGCATCGCTTTACCTCGACTGAAGCTTAACAGGTTGTCAGCAGAGCACATTTTCAATAGTTTGGTCATGTTGATAGAACAGAAGGATTGCTCATATCATCCTTAAAATTACATAGATTCAATATGCTGAAATATATGACATGAAGACAGAAAAGGTGTGAGAATGACTGAGGACCATCAGATTCAGGATATTCTCACATTGGGTGAGAGTGGCCATGGGCAATAACATCCAGAATTCTCCCCAGTTCAACTGATTACAGAGCGCAATGGGAGGATATCAAGAATGTTGGCTGCAATAATAGTAACATAGTATGTAAGGCTAAATAAAGACATATGTCCATCCAGTTCAGTCTATTGACCATCTGTCCAATGTTGATCCAGAAGAAGGCAAAAAAAACCCCAATGAGAATGACCTTGGTAATTTACATGACGGATATTCACAAATCAACATTTCTAATAATTTCCTCATTTTGGTTGGTGATATTAAAGGATCTCCTTAAGAAACAGTGGGCAGGAAGAGATGGTTTTCAGATAATCAATCCTTACCAAAGCTTCCCTATGGTGAATGACCTTACAGCATGAACCATTTCTTAAGCAGCTGTTTAGTTAAAGGGGTTTACCAAGACTAAAGTATTGATGATCTATCCTTAGGATAACTTGTCAGTAGTTAATTTGGTAATGTCTTGAGAGGCAGACGCCAATGATCAGCTGTATGAAGATGCCTTTGCGCTTGCGTAAGCACTGCAGACTCTTATCAGGCATGTGACATCATGTTCATCAGTGACATAATTGGACAACAGCTCAATCCCATTCAAGTGAATGGGATTCAGCTGCTATACCATACACAGCCACTATATGATGTACAGCACTCTGCTTGGTATGGACTATAGTGGCCTCGGCTCTCACCCGAACTCCTTTGTCACCTGAAACTGAAGCGCATTCGATGGGAGTCTTGAGTGGAAGACCCAGCCAATCAACTATTGATTACCTATCTTGAAGATAGATCATTAATTCTTAAAGAGATATTGCCAAAATAAAAGATTATTGCCTTATTCATAGGATGATAAAACTTTGATCAGTCAGGGTCACACCACTAAAACCCCCACTGATTCCGAGAACAGGGTCCGAAATCCCCCTCTCCTGCCAATACAGGCTCATATCACAGTAACATGGAGGTTGAATGGAGCGGCAGTCGCTCATGCGTGGCACCACTCTATTTATTTCAATGAAGCGGACATAAATAGCTAAGTACAAGCTCTCAGATATCTCTGTCGGTGCCATTGGAGATACATTGAGCGGTATCTCACATGCGTGACTGTCGCTTCATTCAATCCCCTCCTCACTGCTTGAGGGTGCTGAGTTAGGAGGACCGGGGAATACACAAACCCTATTCTTTTGTCTAAGAGATGAAAACTATGGATAGATCATACAAGTCAATTTTGGTAAAACCCCTTTAAATCCCTGAAAGCCCCTTTAAATGATAAAATTCTAGCTTCCTACAGCATCCACTAGGGGGAGCTCAGTGTATTAAAGTCAATCGCAGCTGTATAAATTCATCAAGCACTCTGCCTAGGAGTTCTACAATGACTGGAGCCTGAAGTAGAGGAGTTTTGAGCCCCTGTGACTTTTGCACCCTGTGAGTTTCCTTTTTTTCCTGGACTACCATCCAAGCATGAAAGCGTTAACAGACAGCCATAAATTAGGGAAATACAGTGCCCTGGAACATTTCTGGCTTCCTATACGTCGTCATATGCACGGTTCAGAGTAGGTCTGCCAACAAACACGTCTGTTAATTACAAAGACGCCCTCTGGTTATTTAGAACCCTCTGAGGTTTATCAGCAGTTCATAGAAAGATAAAATTTCCATTATTTACCCTTTTTTTTCGGTTTCTGTTACAACGGTTGTATTTCAAGCATGTGGCATGCTAGATAGAGCAATATAGGCCTGCGGGGCATATCAGTGTCTATAGATGCCCCTTGAAATATCTCGGGAGGAGCTTGGCAGGCTTGGGCCCCGTCAGTGCCTTGGGGCCAGTGTTACTTTGTCTCCAAATGTTTGTTTTTTTCTCCTTTCTCTTTGAATATACATGTAATTAAATGATTAACACAGTGCGAACACTTTATCACCCTCAGCCGCTGGTACATTCATTAATGAGGTTAAGATCGTCTTTATGTGAACACGCGAAGACACAGTGGAGCCTGCTGTAGATTTAATATGAGGATCAGAGCTGCGGGGTCTTATGGATTAAGGGTCACTCAAGCTACAGGTGTAGCATTCATCACCTTGATCGCCACATGCTATGTTAATAGCGTAGCACACCATGGAGATCTACCCTATTTGCATGCCGTTCTGCTTTACTTTGAATGGATGCCATGCTACGCTATTGCTGTAGCATGCCATGGCGATCAATGTGGCGATTCTACATCTGTACACGCCTTTGTATTATCCATACTGTAGCTATTCCGTGATACCCTGAGTAGAACATAGAGGCTTAACTTGTTGTTTCTGGGCACATCTGAACTTCAAATATAATTCAAGAGAATGAACAAACAAGAAAACCCACAATACAGACGTGCTTCCTCACCATAGACGTCAGCGGCCTCTAACAAATCCATAATGCTACTTCTAGACCACACAGATTAGTAATATGCATCCAGATTCTGCATATAGTAGATGACTAGAGATGAGCGAGCACGCTCGGTTAAGGCAGATACTCGAGCAAGCATCGCTCTTCTCAACTTCTCAAGTAACTGCATACTCGTCCGAGCAAATGCGGGGGGTGAGCAGGGGGGAGAGTGAGAGAGATCCCCCCCCCCCCCCCGCATTTGCTCGGACAAGCATGCAGTTACTTGAGAAGTTGAGAAGAGCGATACTCACTTGAGTATCTGCCTTAACCGAGCGTGCTCGCTCATCTCTATAGATGACCCATTAAGGTCCCTGGAGTTGTAGAATTTGTATAAGCTTCTGGGGAAAGAACGTGGATCTGTATTATGGATGTTCTGTATGTTTTTAGCCTTCATTGACTGCTAGCAAGAGAATACCGTATTTTAATGATGCCAGCTAGATGCTAAATGGCAGAACTTAACTTCACCTTTAATAGTCTCGCAGTACTGAGATACCCCCAGGATTGACAGTAAGACTGAAGAGTGTAGAAACTGGACAGCTGCAAGAATAACAGATATGAAGCATCAACACAATGGAAAACACTGGAAAGACAAGCGAGGCAGCTCACCTTGCTAGCAGGTAAATGTTCAAGATCCAAGAGCACTGGAGACTAACTATACACACAGAAAGGAAAGACTAGAAAAAGACAGACCGGCTCTAAGCTACGGTTAGGAAAAATATGTATCAGACCAAAAATGGTCGGTAGTGAACTTTTAGAACAAGGCATCTTGGGTATTTTAAAGATAAAAAAAAATATGTACCTTATTATACAACTATAACAACATAAACCAATAAATTAACAAAGTGTATATATATATATAAATAATATATGATACTGTGAAATATAATATGATACTGAAAATAAATATATATATATTCGGGTGACTCAACCGGCCGCTGGTCCCTCATAACAAAACCATCAAATATAACCAAACCATGCATGATAAGTCCACCATATGATGACAGAACTAGAATTAAACTGGTCCTCTTGTGGTCTTAATAATATGATTGCCAGCAACTTAATCTTAATACTTATATCTTACAGTTATAGAGGCTCATTCCAATAGAATTGTGGATGTGTCTCAAGGGATACATTTCACTTTACCTGTATATGTGATTACACTTATAAGAACACACACAAGTTTCGAGTTAAATATATTGGATGTCTTCTGGCTATTGCCTCCTATGTTTTTTTTTTGCTTGTTGTATCAGAATTAAATGCAAAGTTTGCACAGTGTACTCACATCCCATATGCATGCTTTGGGTAAGACTCAATCATCTCAGTGTGCTGTCAGCCTGCACTCACTACTCACCAGCTGTAACGGTATGTGGGCAGAAAGATTCTCTCTGAAACTGACCCTAACAACAGACACCACTGTCCCTAAGTAACCCTCAGTTTTCCTTATTGGTGACCCTGTCTGAAATACTCTCTCTGAGAACAAAAGGGCACTACCACCCAGACAAGAAACCAATTAAGCAGGCTGAATAATGAACCAAGGCTAGGCAGGCAGAATCAAGAAATGAGCAGACAAAACCAGAAGGTAAGAAACAAGACTGAACTAGACAACTATAGAACAAGATCACACTGATAATAAAACTAGACTAGAACAAAGTAGTAGAGCCTAAACAAGAAATACTGGATTAAATGCACATTGTTACTGCTTACCCCTTAGGCACCAGGGCCTAAGCTTGACTGCTACCTCTGCACCGGTTACAGCTACATCCTTGACACTTCACCTTTAACACTAAGCAGAAGCATTTATTGGCATCATGAGAGGCCTCCAGAGCACACTGGTAGTGAAGTAGTTAAATTGGAACATTTTCCTTTTTTCTTCTACCACTTTTTCTTGTAGATGGCGAGGAGTACATCGTTTTGCATACAGAGAGGTGTACGATATGCACTGAAGGCGCCATCTCAAGCAATCTGTTTAAGGGACACGCCGTGCAGGAATAAATGGCTTTTTAATGTCTGTGATTTTGTCGCTGTACAAGGCGAGATTCCATATTGTTTTAAGATTTTTTAAAGCAGTAAATATCAGCAGAACAAAAAAGTTTTCATACTTCCCACAGCGGAGAGGTGGATACAAAGGTATCCATTATAGGTAATCACAACTGTTCATTGTGGACTCCAGGCCGATGCACTGATACATCGCAACAAACTATCAAGACAAGAGAGAGACTTGGGCAGCTGATGAGCTTAGCTCACAGGGGATCATCTAGACTCAGTACTACTGTAACAAGCCTTTGGTTGGGAGAAGCTACTAACTTGCCGTGGCCCTCCAGCCTGATGGTATTAACAAGAATGTTCCCATTCACTAACAGCTCGTAGAGATATTGAAGATGATGAGGAATTGAAACAGAAAGTCTACTGGAAAGAATTTCTTATTATCCCATGATTAAGCTATATTTTCTTAAAGCCGGAACCCCCCTTTAAGGCTGGGCTCACGCGGCCGTAAGTAACTGTGCGCCGTATAAGACAATCAAATAGTTCATCTCAGTCTCAGACCTCCCACAAGATCAGCACACCCCTCTCCTGAAGTATTCTGTGCTGCTGGAGCTCCGGTTCCTTCCACAATGCAACTACCTTAGGGACAGTAACTACCTTAGGGACAGTATGTCTTGCTGGGGTTGCATGCAGGACACGTTCAAGTGGCATTGTCAGGCTGCGGACTGCCCCTTAAAACTGTCAGCCCTGGTGATTGCTATAGTTGGGGGTAAAGAGTGTCTTCCTCTCTTGTGATGCCATGGTGCCTATTGATTGTGGAATGACATCAAATATTGCATTGATTCATCGAGAGCCAATCACAGCCATCGCTTCCTGGAGGTGGGATTTATGAATCCTGTAACCAAGAAGGGATCTTCATTGGGTGAACTAGGATGACAGGATGTGCGGGGGAGCTCTGGACAGCAGCAGGAGGACCTGGACCAAGCCTGCTAGGCAAGTATTCCTTTTTTTAATGTAATGCAGATAAGGCTTATTTTCATGGCAGGGCCTATTTTTCAAAAATCAGGATAGGGCTTATTTTCAGTGTAGGTCTTATTTTTGTTGAAATTTCTGAGGAAACAGGGTATTTCACTTCCCGCTCTGACCCCAACGTAGACATTCAGCCCCACTGCAGTGATTGTAGGGCTAAGATCAGCTATTCCAATGGGGTCCCAAGCAGCAGATCCTTGTAGATCAACTATTGATGACTTATACTCAGGATAGGTCATCAATACTGCAAGGTCTTAAAGGCTTGGAATATCCCTTTAAGTATTGGATCTTGGTGCCGTACATTTGTATCACAAGGGCAGGAAGGGATTGAAGAGGATTTCTAGTTTATATACTCTGAATTAATAGAAAGGCAGTGATACCCCACCCTTGAGGACCCAGCATGACCGCAAGTTACACGGACGGCCCATTGACTTAACAAGAACTATGAACTTCTTCACTCCCTTCTATGAAGGCGCTACAGGAGAATGGAACACTTGCTTCTTGCTTCTCCACATGGATTATACCTGGAGGTCCTAACAGTTGGACCACCCATGATTAGCTTTTGGGGGACCTTTTCAAAAGTGGAAAATCCTGGAATCGCTTCATTATTTGGTAACACTTGTGCAAAGGAAATGCGTCTCCCTCCACCTGCGCAGCTCCAGCAGTCTATCATGTGTTTATGTCAGCAGTCTATGTGCCCGGCTTCTACAGCACATTACTGCGGCGGTGGTGGCGGCGCCTGGTATATATGTATATCTATGGCAGCCTTATCGCATCAGCTGCGCGGTGGAGAAATAAATTCTCTCTGCAGTGCTGTGATGCTGCCGCTGATAAACTGAAGAGCCGGCTATAATGCATCTAGGGAAATTGCTTTGCTCATTCCGAATACCAATGGAATCTTTCACTAACATTGACTTTCAAATGAAAGCCGACAATGTTCCTTTTTAAGCGAGCCCCTTAATCCAATTTTGTGCTTGGCTTTGGCCGTCGTCTCTTTCTTTATTTGATTTCATGTTATGGTGGAAGGGGGGGGGGCACTGTCACCCCCCCATCTCCCCGAGGCATCATCCAGGCATCACAAAGGCAAAAATTGAGTATTCACTACTTGGTCGAAATCCAATCTTCCACGCATGGTCTATTGTGGTCCTTGGCTCCTAAGTGCTTCAAGGGCTTCACTTAACCCTCTCAATGTCCAATGAGAGCGCAGTCACGCTGTATTTAGACTGAAGGGAAATGACTTCACGTCTGTATCGTTGACCTAAAGCGTTCAATGAGCCTCTGCGCTGTGGCAGGCAAGACTCTGCTGGTAGAGCACATGGGAAATATTAGGGGGAATTCGGGCTAGAGTTACCTTTTAAGTGATAGGAGCTGTTTCTGGTATATACTCCATATGTAAAATGTGTCTTCCTATTTCTAGACGTAAAGTTTAAAAGGATTGTAGCAAAATTGACTTTTTTATCACCTATCCTCAAAATAGGTGATAAAGTTCTGATCGGTGGGGGTCTCTTTGCTATGACCCCCACCGACCCCAAGAAAAGAGCTCATACCCCCTTTTCTTTTTAATGTGGGCTTGCTGCACCCACCCGCAGTGACATGGAGATTGAATGGAGCGGTTGTTGCACATGTGTGGCGCCGTTCCATTCATTTCAATGGGGCTGATGGAAATAGCTGAGTAAAAGCGTTTGGCCAACTCCGCAGTCCCACTGAATATCCATAGAGCGGGATCACCATGTATGACTCTGCTCCATTCAATCTGTGGGTGTGACCTGCAGTAAGGAGTAGAGGGGAACCTCTGTTCTCAGGATCAATGGGGTCTCAGTGGAACAATCCCCACCAATCAGTCAGTTGTGGCACAGACCCTTTAATCATTGTGTATTGAAAAGTTCTACAACTTGCTAATAGGCTTTGTTTTTCCATTCCTCACCAGCTGCAAGATCTCTGCTTCCCACCCACAACAGACATGATCAAAGATAGCTTCAATCGCAACTCTTAACCATTTAAAATGTCACAGATAATTCTGACAGCAGCATTTAAATGTCCTAATTGGGATTGACATATCCCTTGATAAAATTGCACGGTGCCATCTGGGTATTATGGCAATCTGGGGGTTGAAGAAGGCCCCCGATGGCTGCCATGAATCGTTACCTATTAAGATGTGCCTGTGGCATGTCTTAATAGAATGCCTGTCAAAATGCAGTATTCTGCAATACTATAGTATTACAGTATACTGTATATGTGATTGAAAGTTAGAATCTGCTATAAGTGAAAAAATAAGGAAAACTAAATTTTTTTTAATGATTACAAAAATGTTAAAAATTAAAAAAAAGAAAACTATTACAAGTCGTTGCATCAAAAAAAAAAAAAAAAAAAATTAACAGGTATTTTGCTATGTCCGCAAAAGTTCAGTTCAATAAAATATCACAATAATCCCGCACAGTGAATGTTCCAAAGAAAAAAAAAATACACAATGCCAGAATTGCGCTTTTTTTTGTTCAACTGTTGTAGAAAAAAAAATTGTATAAAAAGTGATCAATTAATCATGTTTATACCAAAATGGTACCAACAAAAACTACTAGTCACCTTGAAAAAAAAACGAGCCCTCACAGAGCTGCATCAACAGAAAAATTTTAAAAAAAGTTATGGGGGTCAAAAAATGTTGACAGAATGCTATTTTTCTGTAAAGGTTTTTTTTAAGTACTACATAAAAAACTTTATAAATGTTCTATCTCTAATTGTCCTGACCCACAGAATAAAGATAGCATAGGGTTTATACTGCACCATGAATGCTGTAAAAATGACCCTTTAAAAAAATGGCGCAAATGTTTTTTTTTTCCCATTTAGTCCCACTTTTTTTTTTAACGTTTTTTCGTTTTTTTTTACGGCTGCAGCGTGAAGAGGTTAAACTTTGCTACATCTCAATGAACGGTTATCATAAAGGTCGCCCATTTTTCACTAGCGTTCAGGACCGCTCGCCTCTATGTAAGCCCCTGAGTGAGAAAAAGTTTACATGAGATGACAAACTCGTTACTGCTGCATCAACCCACTCAACTTCGTACAGATTATCAACGTTAACGCATTGTAAAACACCCAACACCGAAGGATTATATTCTAATCCTCATTATGAGCATTGTGTCTGCTGTTTATATAGTGGGGTGACTACGGAAGCTCAGCTCTGGGGGGCTGCAGGTTTTATCCAGCTTTAGTCATCTAAGGGTTTCTGACTGGCAGAAAAAAGAAATTCTGTGCAGGAGAAGGACGAGGGGAAAGCGTGCGAGCGCTGCGTGGTGTCTCCTCCACGTACGAGGCTGCACAGTCTGCGGGGCTTGTCACACAATGTTTGTCAGCTCAGATGGCTCCGGCTTTGCGCGTTCCTCCTCCTGGGCCTGTTTTGCAGATGAGTAGCAGGTTTTGCAGGGGAGAGATTAATCGCTTGGGTGGTAAGAAAAAAATGCGCCTCAATTAATATTCATTTCGGATTAAGAGGGTTTTTCTGCATAACTAAGGCAGCTGCAAGGATTTCTAATGCTAGAGAAGCATTAGAAATTTCCGTTAAAGGGACACTACCCTAAATATTCAGTGTCAAGTACCTACAGGGCACTTCCAATCACTATTAGGCCTAGTCAGACGGGCGTTTTTTTGCGCGATTTGCGCAATACAGCCGACTCCATTGAAAGCAATGGGCTGCCGGCGTGCGCGGGATGAATTGTTGGGAAGGGCTTAAATATATAAGCCCTTCCCTGCAATTCATCCAGAAAAGTGTTAAAATAAAAAATATATATATATACTCACCTGCTCCCAGCAGCCGGAGTTCCGCGCAGCCATACTGCAGTGGGTGTGAAGGGGGTGTGAGTCAGACCTGTCCCCTGATTGGCTCAGCGCTGAGCCAATCAGGGGGCAGGTCTGACTCACACCCCCTTCACACCCACTGCCGGCCGGCTGCGCGGAACTCCGGCTGCCGGGAGCAGGTGAGTATGTATATATTTTTTATTTTAACACATTTCTGGATGAATTGCAGGGAAAGGCTTATATATTTAAGCCCTTCCCGACAATTCATCCCACACTCGCCCGCAGCGCATTGCTTTCAATGGAGTCGGCTGTATTTCCGGCTCCATTGAATGCAATGCGCTGGACAGCTCCAGCCCATTTCTAATGAAACGCGGCTAGGAGCAGATTTTCGGGCGATTTTCGGGCATCGGTCACGCGATTTGCGGATGCGCATCCGTCATGCGATCCGCAAATCGCGCGAAAAAAAACGCCCGTCTGACTAAGGCCTTAGGGTACAGCCACGCAGGTCCGATTTTCCGCAGAGGAATTTTTGCCACTGGTTTTGCCCCAATTCTGAGGCAAAACCTAAAATGAATTCATGGCAAATTCTGCATGTTGTTACATTTACCCATCATATTGCAAACCAAACCAGTCCTGTTTCAGGCCGAACTGTGCTAAAATGAAACTTTTGTTTCAGTTGAACCAAAAATTCTGTTGAACCTAAAACTAGTAGTGAACACTAAGAGCCTTGAAACAACAGTGGTGGTTCAATGGATGTGACAAATATTGTCCTTTTGAACCTAGGAACCCCAGAACTGCAAGACAACAGTACTAACCGCTAAGACACCAGGCTGCTTCTTCCTTCTCCGGAGGAGGAAAAGAAGAAGAAACACAAAGAGAACATACAAACTCCATGCAGATGTTGAACTTGGTCAGAATTTAACTGCAAGGCAATACTGCTAGCCACTCAGCCACCAGGCTTCTTCTTTCACCCTTTTGCTCCTTCTTCCTCCTCTGGAGGAAGCTTTTTCTTCTTCGAAGGAGCATGGTGGCTCTGTGGTTAGCACGGTTGCCTTGCAGTGCTGGAGTCATGGCTTCACAGCTGACCGAGGACAACATCTGCATGGAGTTTTGGAAATTCCATGCAGATGTTGTCCTTGGTCAGATTTGAACCTAGGACCCCAAGCCAACTACTGAGCCACATCCATACCACCACCGTCAGTGGTTAACACTAGTTTTAGGGGTTTTTGTGAACTTCCAGTTCGGTTCAAACTAATTTGAATTGAACCAAGCTTTTTCGGCAAACTAGCTGAACCAAACTTTTGAAAACTTCGCTCATCTTTAATTGCAAATGTAATATCGGCAGTGACAATTCCGCAGCATAAATTAACATGCTTCAGATTTATGACTTCTGAGCTCAGTAGCCTTCAGAATTGTGATTGCAGCTTTGGATCATAATCGTTTTTTTGTGCTGGCTTTAATGTAAAATCAGGACAAGATAAATAATGTAACTTTATGCTAATTGTATTTAGGTTTTGGGACAAGAGATGAACAGATCTATGATAATTCGCTGCCTGTGTTCCGCTGACAGACAGATTTTCTATTGTGAAACCATATTTCAGCATTTTAGCCTCCATTTTCTTGTTTGTGGGACATATGGCTCCATAATTGGGTATTTGCCGTTAGCGAAACAGCAAGGAAGCAAATTTTCATATTTAAGATCAAGACGAAAGAAAAACATGTAGATCCTAGTAGAAGGAAGCTGAAACCCCTTTGGGTGCCCCCTCGTATAATCAGCATGTCTTTCTGTACTAATCCCTCTTCATCTTGTAACTAATTGTCAGTGTTAAAGAGATTACACTTTAATATTATCCCGTATACCTTTATGGATATAAGAAGTCGGATGTGTCTTCAGGGTCATTAAGAGGATTAAAAAGTGTCCATCAAATTAAGTGCCACTGCTTCTACTTTACAGGTTCTTATTATATTGGACAGAAGATCCATATAAAATCAGAGTCCATCGTCTCATAAAATTATGTGAGAAAAGTCTTAAGAAACATGAGCCATAAATTGGGACATAGGACTCCTCACTACCACCTCATCCTATTGGGTAATGAGTATGACATATAACTCAAGATATTAGAAATTTTTTACCGATCCCGTCTTCTTCTTACTTCTCATTCTTTTAGATTATCATTCGTGAACCCCATTCCATTCAACTCTTTATCTCTATGGTAGGAATGGTCTTATGAGCATTATATGGAACCATCCCACCAGTGAAGACCTCAATAAACATTGTCATCTCATGTGAGAACTTTTTGGTTCAATAGACTTGCCCAGTTCATTGGACAAATCCTGACTAGATAATCTTAGGAGGGTCCAAGGTGGCATCACTAGGGGATCAAGTCACTTTGTTGCGGTAGATGCATAGTTGTCCAAAGTAGGGCCTCATTCTTGCAGCTGGATAATAGCGTATATGTTGGTAACCGAAGGGATTCTGTAGTTGGGAACCCCTAATCTCCCCAATAGTATGTTAGACAGTTGTTAAAAGTGGTATTGTGTATTCCTTTACATTTTCCTTGACATTGAAATCTCGAGTCTGTCTAGGCCTGTCAAGGTAACCAACCAATAAATTCAGAAATAGAGAATAGGGAAAGGCTGAACGACATGTAAAACACAGGGGGTTATTGGGTTCCTAGACGTGCGGTCTGGTGGTGATAGAAATGGTGGAGAGGCTTAAGAACTTTCCCTGGTCTGCCCGATTGGACCTGCCTATAAAACAGAGCACCCATCCCAAATATGTCGACCTGAATTTGGAACCCTACTATATTCCCTTTATGTCCTGAGGTGTATAATAAAGGAGAGAGAATATGTGAGGACAGAGTGAGACAGAAAACACAAAAGAACAAGATGAGGTCTGAATACAAGAACAACAATAGTCAGAACAAACATAGTCCAAAATCTGAAGTCCGAAAAAGACTGCATAAAAAAAAACACACACACACACAGAAACTCAAGGCAAACACCCCAAACCACTAAGCTTGACCTGTATGCAAATGTATTACCAGCATCCTTTGCTAAGAGGACCCCGAATAATGACCCAAAGCCACTGATAACTCTCAGCTGGACAGAATTGAGATCACATGACCATCTGAAGAGAAGGAGGCCAGGAGTTTCAGATAGAGAGAAACAACTAACCAAGTTACACTAGCCCAATTATAGATACTGGGAGGATAGCTAATTAGCAACTTAATGAATGAATTAACAAAAGAAAATCACAGAGTGCCCCTTTAAACTCCACCAAGAACTCTAAGATACTTTTGCACAGGTCCAGCCCCAGTTGGGTGTTATGGTGGGCGATAGTCCTGACCATGAAATGATATGAGCTAAAGCGTGGCTATCCTTAAACAATCGTTTCTCTGACTTTTTTCTCCCACACTGAAGGTATGTTCACACAGTTACTTCTGTCTGATCCAAGGTAGATTTTTCTGACATGGATCTGCCAAAATATTCCGTGCTAGAAATCCGAAACTGAGTCTCAGAGATCTTCTGCAGGTTTGCTTGTGGGTAGCCATGCATATTTAGCCCCATATAATGTAGCATGTGGCTGTCCAATGTGGAAACTGCGTTAAGAACTGCTATGTCCATTTTTTTTTTGCCCAATTTTAAAGTCCAAGAGCGGAAAATCTGAGACGTATAAACTATGTCTATTAAATTCAGAGGTACAAATACTAGAGGTACTAAGGAAAACCGCAAAGAAACTCCACCAAACCCTACACAAGGATGACCATCTGAGAACCATATTTCCGGACCCTCCCACTTCTGTGTTACAGGCAACCTCCAAATCTGAGTAACTTTATAATCAGGACTGCATTGCCCTCTGACACACTAAAAGGAACTTATCTCTGTAATGTAAGGAGCTGTAAGACCTGCTTACATGTACTGACTGCGGACAGGATACAAATCACCAACACACAATGGGACTGTAAGATCCCAGGGACATTCACATGTTCCACGTCTGATGTTGTGTAACTGATCCTGTATAGTAAATGTCCTGTTGGGCGGCTTTATGTTGGAGAAACAGGACAACAACTTAAAGTGAGGATGAAATCTCATCGCCATACGGTTAAGCAGAGAAAGACAGAATTCCCAGTAGCGGAACACGGAACATGAAAGTTATGATACTAAAGGGCAGTTTCAAATCACAAAGTCTTTGAAGAATTTGGGAATATAAATAAATAACAACTTTTGACACTTTTCAATAGAGGCCTGAATTCTTTAAGAGGATTTATGCAGGAGTGGGAAGTATGAGAAATCTATAGCACAGATAACACTGCTGACCTGGTGACCCCCCCAACACTATTTCAGGGACCATAAAATCTTCCCTCCCTTATCAGTGACTATTTAAAGGGGTTTGTATTTCTGTTGTAGTATTCTTTTAAGTGCAAATTATTCACATCCCTGTCTGTGCCTTGTCATAAGTATGCGTGTATAAGTATGCATGCCTCTTCGGTTCTATTTCATTTAAGCCTGAAGCAGAACCCTGCATTGGTTTGAAAGCTTGCATTAACATCATGTATTTTTGAGGCTATCATATCTACAAAATTACTTGGTTTCTCTTGATGGGAACAATCAGATATTGAATTCAACAGGATGTAAAAATGACATTGATTCCAAAACAGATTTCTGTGTTGAATCAATGTCAGAATTCACTTTAATGAAATTCTGTGTAAATGGGGCAAAATTGCCCACTGATTCAGCAGCGAGTAAAAGACAGGAAAGTTACTCTACCCTGTACTATTCACTACTTCCTAGGTTATAATGAAGAATAAATCAAGAAATGTGATAACTCTACTGGGTAGACAAATCTTATATGGCCTCACTGTCACCCTGTTGACCTGGCTGGCCACTGTCAGTGAGATGTCAGTAAAGTAGTATCTGGAATTTGCCCCTTTCTATGGTTTGTTATAACCCCTACTCACACCTGGAAAGAAACCATTTTTTTGCCAATTTCTATTGGCTTGCATAACTTTTCAGATCAATAGTTCTAAGCCCTGACACACAAGCCACATGACTGAACTACAAACTGTAGAATTAAAATGTTATTATTTCATTTGCCTCCACCGTCTTGATATTGAAATTACTGAATTATGGAGTGCACACATTTCTCATCCCTCCTCCTTGTGAGACCTGCAGTAGTCATGATCTCCGGAGATGTACAACTCTGCTGACTGGCATAGGAGACTGACTGAAATGTTGCAGCTTGTCAAGGCTGTTCGGGGCCCAGTGAAGCAAGCTCAGGCCGCTAGGCATTGGTAATGAGAAGCACTGGCTGCAGACATAACTCAATAATTAATCAAAGCTGAGATCGTTTCTAATGAAAGAGAAGGCAGAGGGGGGAAAAAGAGAGAAGTAGAATGCAATGGGTGATAAATATCATTCATAAGATGCGTCTTTGTAGAATAGGCATCATGAAAACCTTATACAGAAAAGAATAGTTGCTGTGGGGCTTGTGGAGATGCAGACTGTCTGGGCCATTTCATTACCACACTAATGGTCTGAAGCTAGATAAAGGAGGCCATACACAATAGATGAATGGTTTTACTGGGACTACCCGACCATCGAATGTGTATGAGGATGTCTTGATTCTCCCGCAACAGCAGATGTTGAAGGAAAGAAGGGTCTGGCTCTTGGGTTTTGATGTACCCAATCATTTTTTCCCAAGGGAGATAAGCCCTCACCAGGGGTATCTCGCAAAGGTTTATGATCCTTTAACATCGGGCCCGAGCGTATCTCCGAATGCTTTTTTTGCCCAACATTCAGGCTGTGTAAAGGGACCAACGATCAGCCGACAAAAAAAACCAAATGCTAATTTGTCAGCTGATCTGCATATTTATGTGAGCATAAGAATGCTCACCACTCGGCTGTCCATCTCCCCATGTGAACGAGGAGATAAGCAGCCGATCAATGATAGCTATGGGGACGAACAATATTGTTAACGACTGGTCAGGCCAGTAAAGTAGATGATTTGCCCATGTACATGGAGGTCCATAGTGCTGACCGACACGCGCATTGTTGGTCAGTGGTTGTTAACACACACAGTTTACCTGCCCATGGAATAGGATCATTGTTCCGAGATGGCCACACCAGCTTCTCGGACTACCTGATATACTAATGCACTTTGTGCAGGACACTACACCTGCCTTGATTGACCAGTGCTGTCCACATGAGCAGCGCTGACCAGTCAGAGCCGCATGTAGTGTCTTAGACTAGCAATGCATGTTATGCACAGTTTGCATCAGGTAGTCAGAGAAGTGGTGTGGCCGTTTTTGTTTCACTGGGCCTGAGTCAGAGCTCTAGCCAGATTTTGCTACACCCAAGGTAAGTATTTACCATGGTGCCCCCCCCTTCCCCTCCCCACACACGCACGTTTCCCTACAAATGGTATACAGTAAAAAAGTATAGTGCGTGCTAAGCCTCTTTACAATAGGACCCTATGGACAACATATCCCACTGTATGTTTATACAGTGAGCTATGCCATTGGCTTCATTTTCATGTGTTTTCACTTACTCTCGCAACGCAAGACAGGCTATCGCCAGTGTGAAGCCGGCCTAACAGAGACCATTGGAGACCAATTACTTGAGAGGTTCAAATGACTGGGAACCAGATCTAAAGAGACACAGTACAGGGGAACTGGGAGAGTAGACAGAAAAGTAAAGCTAGAATACAGTCAGTAAGGTGGCTATAAAGCTATGCAGCCGACCCTGACAGGTGCTCTATGAAGGGGTATTACAGGACTTTACAAACTTCTAACTTTTTACCAGAGCCCATCTCAGTGAAGCATTCAACAACGCCTTCTGTTTGCCAAGCGTCGCTACCTTCTCCCTCTAGCTGCCACAGTTGTGATGGTTGTCATGAGTTGGACAGTAGAAAGTTATCTATTCATAGATAATAGGTCATGCCTTATTTTTGGACAAAATGTATATCAGAGAGCAAAAGGTTACATTTCAGGATGATGAGCATGTACAATATATCTTATTCCATAGTATTGCTATTCACTAGAAAAAGGATCTGGAAGGCAAACGTGTCTATTGCTCTGTATGGGTGATATAGGCACAGTGTCAGCTCTACATGTCTATATACTATGGACTGACTAGATAGTGTAGCTACTAAGAATTCTGTATTTGGCATTGGAGACTGCGGTTGAAACTTACATTAATGATATTGTGTGTGTATATATGTATTTGAAAAGTGGTATTTCAGTATTAGTATAGTATATCTCCACCAGAAGTATGGGTTGGCCGAGCTGATCTACAGGTCATGCCCAATGCTGACAAAAGCTCCCGAGTGGGGACATACTACACTAATCCCGCCTCCCCTTGTATATTCCAGGTTTGTCATCTTTTTCTCCTTCTCCAGGCACACAAACATGTAATAAAGCAGAAAATAAAGCCGCAGATGGTGCAGGGAGATGCTTTCCTCTTGCGTGATTTCTGGAGCTGGTATAATGCCAGCAGCACTTACCCACTCAGCTTCAGGACAGTAGTGCCCAGACGGGGTCTAGGGTTACTTCGCAGCTGGGACTCCTCACAGTCAGCGTGAAGCATAGCACTGCAGGGAGACGGCAGATGCACGGGTGGACAGCGTGCAGCACGGAGCAGAGCACTGCAGAGGGACGGCGGATGCACGGGCGGACAGCACGGAGCAGAGCTCTGCGGGGGGACGGCAGCTGCACAAGTGGACAGCATGGAGCAGAGCACTGCAGGGGAACGGCGGCTGCATAGGTGGACAGCACAGAGCAAAGCACTGGGAGGGGGCTGCATGGGTGGACAGCACGGAGCAGAGCACTGCGGGGAGACGGCGGTTGCACAGGTGGACAGCACAGAGCAGAGGGGGGCGGCAGCTACTGCATGGGCTCCATATGGGAGTGTCAGCTCGTGGAATCTGGGAAGGTATGTGCTACGTGTGCTACTGGGATCTGTGGTACTATGTACTCCTAGCAGCACAGTCAGGCGGTTGAGGGTTAATTGAGCTGGCTGGGTGTGGTACTTCCTGCTAGCCAATCTCCTGGATCTGTGCTCACATATAAACCCAGCTCCTGGTCAGTCTGGCTGGGGACCCTAGGGTGAGCACTCATGTTACTTCTGTGTCCTGTAACTTGTTATCAGTCATGTTCAGCTTGTTCCCACTCTGATCTGTGTTTGCAAGTAGGTCTATTGTCTCTCTGCTTCCCCAAGATTGTTTGGACACCTGCAGTCCTAGTCTGCAGTACATGCAGCCCCCTTTTCCTTCCCCCTGTACAGGTGCAGCCTCCAAAGGTCTTATGTCTTATTCTGGGCGTCAGTTGGTGTAACTGGACACTGTGCCATATGTCAGCTTGTGTAGTTGTCTGTCTGTTCTGTGTGTCAGTTGGTGTAACTGGACACTGTTCCCTATGTCAGCTTGTGTAGTTGACTGTCTATTCCCCCTGGTATGAGGACACATAGACTTGCTGTGAGTTTCATCTGTGTGCATGTGATCTCTGAGTGGAGTCTGTCTGGCTGTGTGCCCTGTACTCTGTCCTGGTCCTGATGCAGCTGGCTGTGTGTCCAGTGCTCTGTTCTGTCCTGTTGCAAGCTTTGCTGAGTGATTTCTGTCTTGCTGGTTCATGTTCGTTTGTACGTTTAAATTCTGTCAGTTTCGTGTCAGTTTGCTGCGTGACCTGCTATCTGTGTCCTGTCCTTTTGCAGCTTTCTGTGTGAACTCGGTCCGATTCTGCTGGACTCCTGGTTAGTGTAGGGACTAGCGGTATAACCAGGAGCCGTGAAGTGGCCCGCTAGCTTCCATGTTTTGTACAAAATGTCAACCAATACCTGGTATTTACATTCAGCTTATCATCTGTTACTAGTGGTTGCATTGTGGCTGCTGTATGCTGTGTATCCTGTGGTTCTGTCTCTGTCATGTAGCATGTGTATGTCTCCTGTTCTGTGGCGTGGTTCCTAGGATCAGCTAGGGCCTAGATACGAAGACCGCTGGGCTGCCCTTATTGGGGCAATGTCCCCGCTTAGGTAGGACCCATGCCATCCTCCCATGTAGAACAGGGTCAGTTGCCTGAAACCTGTGAGTCCTGTGTGACCCTGGTGCTACCGGTGTGCGTCCATCCCATCCATTTTCTCTATCCCTTTTCGGGTACGATCGTGTGGGCTCCCATGCTTAGGTTGCCCACACGATCGTAACAGTGTGTGTGCGACAGCCAATCGGGAGTTTTTGGCGTGACCTGGGCGTTACCCGAAGCTGAGCCCGGCCAACCCAGACTTCTGTTGGAAACATACTACACTAATACCAATAGTGTCAATAAAATTGCAACTGTTATAAATATGAAAGTGCATTGGAGTGCAGCCACAGAATATCACCGTATGCTGGTCCTCTGCACACTAGGACTGGTCTCTTGTATGTAAGTAGATTACAGCTGCAGCTATAGCTGGTGACAGTGATACAGGCTCTATCCTCCTAGTCAGCCCTGTGAAACAGTGAGCAAAATGATCAGCATTGGTTTAGTGGGTGGGATTTAATATTCATGAGCTGTGTGTGGGAGGAGCATACAGAGTGAACAGGCAGAGATGCAACCCAGGGGATTATGGGGGATGTAGTAGAGAAGCTCAGGAGGACTGTGAACAGGAAGTACTGAAGTTAACAACAACTAGGCACAGAGGCCGATGCAGAATGAAGAAGAAAAGCAGAGGAAGGGTAACAGATGGATTTATTAGAGCACTGTCAGATGATTGATGACTATTATGGAATTTGACATTGGCTTGAAAAAATCCTCTAATTATAAAAATCCAGCAAAGTACATTCCTTTAGTCACTACTTTAATAAAACATTGCTAAGTATTTAGAACATAATTTAAGATTACTGGTTGCAATTTTCCTACATTGAAATAGCAATTACATTAACATTCGGCCTCGGAGCTGGACCCCTCGGTAAAGGTACACTAACCCTGTCTGCTGTTTTCATGGGACTTAGCATCTGTCAGAGATGTAATAAATACATCCGTACACTTATGGCATAACGACAGAGCTATGTAATCATTTAGAGGAGTATATATATGCACATCTCTCTGGAAAAAAAAACTGAGAAACCATTACAAGCCTTTCCAGCCTGCCTGATCCCTCCGCTGTCCTTTATCGCTTATTGTAAGGAGTCATTCATGCTAGATAGCTTCACTGCCGAGTTTAAGCAATATGAGTTTAGAGGGAAGGCAGGTAAGCACATCAGCCTCATCTTTAGCACTGTCAGTCCGGATAAGAGATGAGCAGCAGCAGGAGGCCGCGCCAAAGCTTTCTGAAGTCAGGATTAGGTGCGATAACAGGCAGAATGTATAATTCAGCATAGCAGTTTTCATGTGCAAATTTGCTGCAGAGATGTCAAAGTCCGAGTCCCCAATAAAAATGACATTTAAGGGAATCATTTGGATTTCAATAGTGAGATGTCTTCTTCTACTTGCAGCGGGATGTGCAGGAACACAGCATGGCTTTCATTTAGGTATTAAGAAAGTCATCTGGAATATATAACTTTTAATAGAAGTCGGTGTATAGGCGCTGCATCCTCAACCTTCATGCAACATTTACTAATTTACAAGTGAGCAAGAGCGGGGATTGAAGAAACTGTGCTTGAACTAATGAAAATGCAGACAGCTAATAGTTATTCAACAAGTGGGAATAAGAGGAAATGGCAGTCACTATTCATATTAAGAGCAATCAAAGAATTAAAAAATGAAGAAGTACTCCAAAAACAGTGACAATTGTAGCTCATCGGGATAGAATACCAAAATCACATAATTTAAAACTCACGAAGTAGATACAAGAATATAACTACTATAATACTGCCCCCTATGTACATTAATATAACTACTATAATACTGCCCCCTATGTACAAGAATATAACTACTATAATACTGCCCCCTATGTACAAGAATATAACTACTATAATACTGCCCCCTATGAACAAGAATATAACTACTATAATACTGCCCCCTATGTACATTAATATAACTACTATAATACTGCCCCTATGTACAAGAATATAACTACTATAATACTGCCCCTATGTACAAGAATATAACTACTATAATACTGCCCCTATGTACAAGAATATAACTACTATAATACTGCCCCTAGGTACAAGAATATAACTACTATAATACTGCCCTCTATGTACAAGAATATAACTTCTATAATACTGCCCCCTATGTACAAGAATATTACTACTATAATACTGCCCCCTATTTACAAGAATATAACCACTATAATACTGCCCCACTACGTACAAGAATAGAACTACTATAATACTGCCCCCTATGTACAAGAATATCACTATTATAATACTGCCTCCTATGTACAAGAATATAACTACTATAATTCTGCTCCTATGTACAAGAATCTAACTACTATAATACTGCCCCACTACGTACAAGAATATAACTACTATAATACTACCCCCTATGTACAAGAATATAACTACTATAATACTGCCTCCTATGTACAAGAATATAACTACTATAATACTGCCTCCTATGTACAAGAATATAACTACTATAATACTGTCTGCTATGTACAAGAATATAACTACTATATTACTGCCTCTATGTACTAAAATATAACTACTATATTACTGCCTCCTATGTGCAAGAATATAACTACTATAATACTGCTCCTATGTACAGGAATATAACTACAATAATACTGCCTCCTACGTACAAGAATATAAATACTATAATACTGCCCCTATGTACAAGAATATAACTACTATAATACTGCCCCCTATATACAAGAATATAACTACTATAATACTGCCTCCTATATACAAGAATATAACTACTATAATACTGCCTCCTACGTACAAGAATATAACTACTATAATACTGCCCCTATGAACAAGAATATAACTACTATAATACTGCCCCCTATGAACAAGAATATAACTACTATAATACTGCCCCCTATGAACAAGAATATAACTACTATAATACTGCCCCCTATGTACAAGAATATAACTACTATAATACTGCCCCCTATGTACAAGAATATAGCTACTATAATACTGCCTCCTATGTACAAGAATATAACTACTATAATACTGCCCCCTATGTACAAGAATATAACTACTATAATACTGCCCCTATATACAAGAATATAACTACTATAATACTGCTCCCTATGTACAAGAATATAAATATTATAATACTGCCCACTATGTACAAGAATATAAATACTATAATACTGTCCTCTATGTACAATACTATAACTACTATAATACTGCCTCCTATGTACAAGAATATAACTACTATAATACTGCCCCCTATGTACAAGAATATAACTACTATAATACTGCTCCTATGTACAAGAATATAACTACTATAATATTGCCCCCTATGTACAAGAATATAACTACTATAATACTGTCATCTATGTACAGGAATATAACTACTATAATACTGCTCCTATGTACAAGAATATAACTACTTTAATACTGCCCCCTATGTACAAAAATATAAGTACTATAATACTGCCCCCTATGTACAAGAATATAACTACTATAATACTGCCCCCATGTACAAGAATATGACTACTATAATACTGCCCCCTATGTATAAGAATATAACTACTATAATACTGCTCCCTATGTACAAAAATATAACTACTATAATACTGCTCCTATGTACAAGAATATAACTACTATAATACTGCCCCCCATGTACAAGAATATAACTACTATAATACTTTCCACTGATAGGTTATGGCTTTGATCATTGTATTAGCCCTATATACGGTACATTTCTGTCTCTCTTCCTTAGGTTTGTATATGATCCCTTTTTATGTGTAACAATTACCTTTGTGTTTGAAATACCCTCCATCCCCAGACATGATGAGTATTGTAGTAATTCTCAGAAGGAAACAATTTTCTATTTAGTTTGACAAAATAGCTTCTTCTGTCCTCCCGCTGTTGATGCGGTTCAGGCAGGGGGGCGCTGTGTCACTGAGTACATCCTATTGTGGGCTATTAGGAGGCTGAGAATGAAATCTTTTCCACCCTCCGCCTTATTCTCTGTAATAAAGACAGAGCTGCCGCATTTTACATCAATTCCTAACAGCAGATAGGACATTGCTACTTATACAGGTAAAGATACTGATCGCAGACAGACACAGCCTTCACTATCATCCACATCCGTAATGCCATAAAATCAATGGGTTTAGAAATTCTATTATCTAGTTCCTGCTGGAATATGCCACAAGAAAATTTGGCTCTGTCTCTTTCTTCATTTGAGGTTTTCTTTCCTGTTAACATCTCCTCAAGTGTGAAATTACCATTGTCTTTACTGTCAGGGTACGGATTGTGAACCCAGGGTAAGTGAAGCGTGGATGGCAAGTATAGGGTTACCTGCAGAGAATTTGTGGAAGATGCTTATAATCCCAGGAAGATTTCCATGATATAGGTATATGTAGCTCAGTCCGAGCGTCAGAGGTGAGTGACATCTGTCTTGAGTGTCAGAGCACTTGAGAATAGCCTGGGATACTTATAGTCCTTCTCTTGTTTCTGCGCCTACAGTATAAGAATGTCCCAGGGACTGATCTAAGGAGTTCCGATACAGTATTTGTCACATGGGAATGTCAAATATGAGGCAGTTTGTTATTTCAGAGAATGTTCCATAAAAAAATATTATGAATTTTTGAACATACTGTAAATTACTTGACTAGTAGTGATCCTGAGTTGCATCCTGTATTGTACTCCAGAGCTGCACTCACTATTCTGCTGGTGGAGTCACTGTGTACATACATTACTTATCCTGTACTGATCCTGAGTTGCATCCTGTATTATACTTCAGAGCTGCACTCACTATTCTGCTGGTCGAGTCACTGTGTACATACATTACTTATCCTGTACTGATCCTGAGTTGCATCCTGTATTATACTCCAGAGCTGCACTCACTATTCTGCTGGTGGAGCCACTGTGTACATACATTACATTACTTATCCTGTACTGATCCTGAGTTTCATCCTGTATTATACTTCAGAGCTGCACTCACTATTCTGCTGGTGGAGTCACTGTGTACATACATTACTTATCCTATACTGATCCTGAGTTACATCATGTATTATACTCCAGAGCTGCACTACACTATTCTGCTGGTGGAGTCACTGTGTACATACATTACTTATCCTATACTGATCCTGAGTTACATCCTGTATTATACTCTAGAGCTGAACTCACTATTCTGCTGGTAGAGTCACTGTGTACATACATTACATTACTTTTCCTGTACTGATCCTGAGTTACATCCTGTATTATACTCCAGAGCTGCACTCGCTATTCTGCTGGTGGAGTCACTGTGTACATACATTACATTACTTATCCTGTACTGATCCTGCGTTACATCCTGTTTTATACTTCAGAGCTGCACTCTGAAGCGTAATATCACTCAGTATCAGGACAGTATAAGTATTGGAACATATTTACAAAGTCACTCAGCGTCTTGTGAAAGTTACTCCTGCAGTACATGTATTCGGTAAATGTTGTCCAGAGGTTATCACAAACTCTGATTCATTCAACACATGAAAAAAATATATATAGAAGGTCAAACTTTATTGGTCACCTAAAGTTTCATCCAACAAAGGCAGCCGAGTAATAAGCAGATGGAGCACCAGGGGAGGGTTGGCAAGATGGAAAGGTGGGCAACTCTCTGCCAGGATATCTGTTATTATAGATGAGGGCTGGCACAGGACATATTTCTCAGTCCTCTGAATAATGAACTGCATACAACAAGGTCATAAACAGTAGCTGCTTCTTATTTGAGACTCACTGCTAATTAATATGTTAGTTGTGACAACCTTGAAAATACAAAGGAGGACTCCACAGCCTTGTCCTCTATTGGTCCATCCACATGAGATGTTTCTGATGCTGAATTTCAAAGTCCTTCAACAATAGACCCACTGTAAAGAACAATTGGGGTTCAGGACTAGAAGGCCAGGTCTTTTATAGGTTTATCTAAAGTTTGTAAATAGGAACTAAATTTTGGTATTAGTGTATCTTGACGCCACCAGAAGCTAGGGGTGTGACAGTGCTTCCATGGAGGAACGCCCTTGTCACACCCCTAGCTCCCAATGGTACAAGATGAAGGTCCTGGAAGGTCTTAGGATTAATGATATTGCAGTCGCCGGCTGTCACTGAATCTCTCCCTGTGGCTGTGGCCTCCCTGGGGCAGTGAGTGAATGTTCCCCCTACCGGGTTTGGGCTCCGTTGAATTACTCTGCGACAGGCGGCTGTAGTGGGGTCAGCAGCGCTTGCATAGAGCAGTGGGTCTGTCCAGCCGCTTCTCCGCGACCGCCTCAGGCGCACGACCGAAACTCTGCAGCGCTCACATGTGTCGGCTGTGTCCAGTGGCTTCTCCCCTCACACCATGAGGAGTAGGACAGCCGACAGCAGCCCAGGATGTGCAACTGTACAGCCTTCGCGGAGACTGCCGGGCTGCAGACGCAGCCTCAGGGTCCGCCACCGGTTCCACGGCCGAACAGCTGCTTCCCTGACGGCCTCTCTGCACTGCCAGCACACGTGGCACCAAAGAGAAGCGGCAGACAGTGAGAGAGCAGCAGCGCGGCATTGCCCATTCTTACTGTACTGTGAAGCTGCTGCCACAGCCGCCGGATACAACAAAGAAGCCGCTCATAGTCACTGGCAGGACCTGGGAGCCCGAACAGGGGGAGGCAGGCCTGCAGCCAATGAGAAACGGGGAGGCGTGACAAGGCTGTCAAACAGCATGTATCTTGTCACCACCCACATTTTAGGTGTCGTCAAGATACACTAATACCCTAAACTTCGAAGTCTTCAGTTTGTAAGATGACTGAAACTTTTATATTGCATGTTGTGCTTTGTTCACACTAGAGTCGTGGCTTCCATTTTTTCATGCAGCCATGACAGCTGTAAAAACTGTTTTCAAAAGTCCTGATAAATTCCAGTGAACCTCTTTGGTTTACTGTGTAACGGGGTTCTGGTTCCATCAGGCTTAAAGTGCTTATTTATGCCTAATGCCAGCTTTATATTAGATGGCATTCTATACAGAATTTTTGGACACCTTCTGTCATAATAAATTATGTATATTTCACTGATAGGCCATCTGCCTGTATTTGCTTGTGCAGTAATCAGCAACATAGCAGCATACCCACACCAGAACAGCTCAGTGAATAACTACTATACCAGAACCAAGCTCTTAACATAAATACAGCACCAGAACCAAGATCAGTACATAAATACAGCACCAGGACCCACCTCAGTGCATAGATACAATCTCAGAACTAAGCTCAATACATAAACAGAACACAAACTAATCTGATTACATAGATACAAAACCAGAACCAAGCTCAGAACATAATATAACCCCAGAGTCAAGCTCATAATATAAATACAGTAGGAGAACTAAGTTATTGTCTTGTGGGAGAGCTAATGGTCTAACAGTGTTACCTTGGAACATCAGAGTGGGGGGGGGGGATAAAACCAGAAGCAGGTAGTTCCACTAAATCCAATAGGTGGCACTGTGGAGGTATTATTCCATCTCCCTTATTTGCATATTACACAGAGGAGCATGAATGGTCTCCTAACTCACTGTCTATACTCCCTAAGTAGAAAAGATGGTGTTTCTGACCCCCCGTCCCAGGCCTCTCACTAGCCAAGCCAGACTCCTACTGCACATTGATGAAATGCAAATACCCTGAAACAGCTGCCTGTGCATGGAGTCTGGCTTTGCTTTTAATTCCAAGTCATTGTTACAAGGCTTGTAACTTTGGCTTGAAGGAATGCGGACTTCCAATAGGTGGCACTGTGGAGGTATTATTCCATCTCCCTTATTTGCATATTACCCAGAGTATCATTAATGGCTTTTGAGTCTCCTCACTCACCATCTAGGTGCTCTCCCTAAGGAGAAAAGTTAGTGTTTCTGACCCCAGATTAAATGCTGTCACATGGAGGAAAAAGATTATCTGGCTACACAGATGTAAAGGGAACGATTGTCCCCAGCTTATATCCACCTGGTGCCACCACTACAAGCTGTTGGCCGCTACCCTATGTAGCTACACAGGTTACACGTACCTGGCCATGACTGTATCCCCCCTTCAGCCCCATCCATGCCCACTGAAATCAAGGCATGACAAATTTGAACCTTCTGGTACCAGATATGTTTTTCATTTCATTCCAATGACCTTAAAGGGGTTATCCCAAAATCTCAAATTATTCCCTATCCACAGGAAAGAGGATAACTTTATGATCGGTGGGGGTCTTACTGCAAAGAAAGCCACTGATCCTGAGAATAGGGGTCCCATGCCCCAATTCTTCTCATCATTGTTGGGATGCTTCTCCCACCCACAGTGACGTCAGACAGAATGAAGCATTTGTAGTGTATCTGCAGCCACCACTCTATTAATTTCAAAGGAGCTGACGGAAATTGCTGAGCGCGTCTACTTGGCTATCCCTTTTAGTTCCATTGAGAGTGAATGGAGCAGTATCCTCCTTCTCAATGTGCAGTAAGTCCGCAATGCCGGGGAGGAGGGATATGGGACCCCTATTCTCGGGATCGAAAAGAGCCTCAGCGGTGAGACCCCCATCGTTCATAAAGTTATTGCCTATCCTACAGATAGGGAATAACTTCAGATTTTGGTATAACCCCTCTAATGCTTTAAAGGCCGGCCTTAGGTTGGTTAGAGTCCTATGCAGTATATTCTAGTATTACCTTTCTCCTATTAATGTAACCTATAATGCCTAACACAGTGATGAAGTGTCACAATAACATTGCCGTAAGGTGTTTATATAACACTGCCAAATAACTGTCTAACTAAGAATTAGAGAATGCACCGATTAGTAAAGAGAAACTACTCCTTCCAGCAGCAAGTGTTGGACTGGGGGTCCCACCACTGGTGCCACCTTCAGTAGTGTCAGATGAGGTGCTAGGTTGCATACCTCTTAGGCCAGCTTTAATTGCTTGTGTGTGGAGAAGCCCAAGTAGCAGTCTCACTTGGCCCATGGTACCATAGGGCACTGACAATCACTAGCATATAAATGGCGCATGCCAGGTTGGAACCCTACAATGTGCCATTTATTAACCGATCCTGTTAGATGGTATGAGGGATGTTGGAAAGATGTCTGCAATAAATCTGCTGCTTGTAAACGTTACCTAACAGATTTTTCATTGGAGCTTCAATTATTCTGCTTGTGTGGGTTAATCCCATCAGAGCATGCACAGCCTAGTGTACGACTTCCCCTTTAAGGCAAAAGATCTTTCAGCCAACCTCGTCAAGTCTCTTGTAACAAGAGTTCCACCACAAAGCCGTAATTGTACAAGGAGATTAAACAGTCCTTACATATCAATCTGAATGTCAAGAGAGGCATGAATTAATCATAGACCATATTGGATTTATTACCGGGAATTTCCATTTGATCTTATTATGTCGACAGCCGAAAGCCATCAAGTCAGTAGATTATATCTTCTGATAGACTATATGGACTGGACCATGACTACTCTACCACCTCCCCCCCCCCACTGCCGGCACCCCCCATCCTACCTATCCACCCACCATTTACTAAAGAATCAGATAATTAAGTGAAAAAGTCAGCGGCGCCATTGATCAAAGCATGTCACCGGCTAGATTTCCTGGAGGCCTCGGCTTTCATTAACATTTTTTGCAATGCAGATTTTCCATATAAATTGCCTTTCATTTTATATGGCAACTTTCTCACAGTGATGAGGAGGAACGCATATTTATGTACCGCACGGCATTCCTCGCGCATAAACGCTGCCAGCCACTTCAGTAATGTAATTAACAAATAAATTCATAATTAAATATAAATTAAATGCATCATAACGGGGGAGACGGATGGTTTTAATAGCGCAATATATGGTAAAGAAGAACAATACGTCTTAAATTAGCAATCCCCGCAGAATTTTTATCGTCAGCTCACGAAAATGCTGCCGAGACTTAAATGTTTACAACTCGGAGAGTAGCACTTGCCGTAAATATTTGTTTGAAGCACAGGGTGATAGGAAGCATAATACAAACAAGAGCAGGCGCTGAGGTTGCCCCTATTAACGTTTTCACTGCTGGGCTCTCTAGCTATTCTACATGGTATACATTTTTCTACCGCACATGTCAAGGTCCTGCATAATCTTCATACTAGCGTGATGGCTTCTGTTCATAATGAGTCCATGACAACTGTTACTCACCTTGCCTTGCTCTAGTCCTTGTAGGCAGCCAGAGCTCTCTGGACAGCCACTGGCCACATGAGATTGCTTGGGCATCAAGGCATCAACTCAACACCCATGGTTCCTCTTATGTTCTTTTCTTTATGACTCCTTGTTCCCAGCCACTTACTGCAAAAGTATTAACACAGACTGGCACTAGATGATGACGTTAGACATAGTGACTTATATCGTGGAGAATTACCATATATTCCTTGCTGCGTATTATGGTATTTTCCTCTATTGTTTTTGGTTGATTGGATTCTGACTCTGACCCAAACCCATGACTCTGACTTTGTTTCCGGACTCTTCTACTGTCTGGCCTTTTGGAGTTGCCCCTTGGAATTCATTCTTCTACTCCTCGTTCTGACTACTGGCTCATTTTCTGGCTATGTCATTTTCTCATCATGATTACTGATGAGTGAACTTTTGAAAAGATTGGTTTGGCCACTTCATAGAATTTCAGCAAAAATTTCAATTTGGCCAAATTAGTTCAAAGCGAACTGGAACTGCATCGATATCCCTAAAATGGTGTAAAATACTGTCTACAAGCCGTATAAGTGGAGAAAGTGGAGAAAGGAAGAGCAAGACAGAAAAGGAATAGAAAGAGGAAGAAAAAGAAGTTTTCTTACTCTTCTTCCTACTCTTCTTCTAGTGGGTTCGGCCAAAACAAATGGCTCGAGGTTCAGTTTTATGTCAAACCAAACTTTTAGCAAACTTGGATCCAAAACAGGGTTCTATGGTTTTGGTTTGCTCAACATTAGTCATGATCAGTTTTCTGGTGGCAGCCCTTGGCAAAATTCTTAACAACACTACAGCTCCTTTCAGCACGCCTGGGGAGTAACCTCCTTGTGGAGACAGAGTCACTAAGAGTGAAGAACACAGAGAGACCTAAGAACCGGATGTTAACCAAAACCTCTACAACTGTTGAATTACACTGTCTAAGAGCCTCTAAAGCCCTGTTTAACACTATTTATGGCTCTTAGACAGTGTAATACACCAGTGTTCAGGACTAGAATTAAGGAATCTAAACCAGTAGAACCCTATTTCAGGTAAAACTTTGCTAAAACCCTTGGTATCAGTAAGTCCTCCCGTCATTATTGTCTCGCCATGATATGTTTAGAGATCAAGGATGTAGGTAAACCTCTATTGATAAACTTGCCACATATTTCATCCAGCACCTCCTCATTGACAATTCTGCTTACGCACAACAGTTAAATCCATGGTAAGGAGTTAATCATGTTACATAGATGAAAATTGTGATCGACCAACAGGTTATTTCTATCCGCCAGCTTAACGTAAATGTCCATCACTAGATCTTTAATATAAGTTCCAGTCATTTATTTCAGGATACTGACTAATACTTTGGGGAGGCGAAGGGTATTGAGAATGTTTTTCTGTGTCATGTGTCTGTTATGGTTTTCAATATGTTTTTTGTTAGATCTTTTTAGATACCATGTAATTAACCAGCCTTGCCCCGTTGTGTTTATGAGCGTTGGAGCAGTTGGGATATATATGCAGACAAGCAAAGATTTCAGTAGTTTTGGATGATTATATTGGAGGAATTGGGTTGATTGGTGAACTTCATGTTGCCGTTTTCTTCCATTTATTTATAAAAAAAAATTAAACATTGCTTTTTGATGTTAGTTTATGTCACTGTCCACGTTGTGTGGAGTGGGGTTAGCACTATGACTAGTACTTGGTGAGGTGACATTACGGGCTACCCTTGTCCTGACACCATGGTGTGACTGGATGATTCAGCTGCTCTTCAAGGTATTTATGTAGTTTTTTTCCCCCACCAATGGGACAAGTTGGCTTCTATCATAATTGACGAATGCTGCTATGGAGGGCATCATGATGGACGTGAGTTGATGTTTTTACAGCACATCAGCCCTATAACAGAAACTTCACTCTATATTCTGTGACATTTTTTGAGGCACTTTTTTTTTAGTACTACTGCTGGTTCGGCATTTCCCGATCACCTGGTTAATAAGTAATCGGTGATGCTTTAGGTTTAATAGTGACGCGCATGCAAGTTCCCTCGTTATGTGACCAGTTGTGATTAGCTAATCGAACGGTTGCTAGGTAAGAGTCTTAACTAGAGATAAGCGAGCATACTTGTTAAGGACAAATACTCGAGCGGGTATCGTCCTTATCGAGTATCTGCCTGCTCGTCCGCAAAGATTCGGGTGGCGGTGGCAGGGAAGAGCATGGGGGGGAGATCTCTCTCTCCCTCCCCGCTCCCCCTGCTCACTCCCGCAACCCACCGCTCACCCCCGCTGGCAGCCAAATCTTTGCGGACGAGCAGGCAGATACTCGAAAATGTATGGAAAAGCAAAGATGAATGGATGGGCATGCTTGGCCACTGCTCCCCATCTTAAGATCAGACACTTATCCTGTGGATAGGGAATATGTTCATATCTTGGGACAGCCCGTTTAACTCTTACTGCATGTAGAAAACTTTGAAGAAGTGAATAAATAAGAACGGTAACAAAGACGATGTAACCGTGGCCATGCTGCCTGAAGTTTTCTTGGTATATTGTACATGGAGAACAGGCTGACTGTAAGAAAGGACAACAGGGAGTAATATGGTTCAATAGCCGTCAACACAAGTGGCCCATCCCCTCCCTCATGTTATTATCTCAAGACGGAATACAAACAGAACATAAAGCCCCAGAATGGTATATACAAATGCCAGAGCAGACGAGAACAGGAACCGGCGAGAATAATGAGACTATTTACACAGCTTTGCTTGGAAAGGTTGCCATCTATTCCTCCTTGACCCAATGGCCCGACCTAAACTCCAACCCCAATGTCTGGTGCAGAGGATGCCTTCATATCGATTGTTAGCAACTCACATGATGGAACTTAGTCTTGTGCTATCAAGGTCAACTGACTGTGTGACTTGTCTGAGTGACGTCTTATTGATTTCTCTCTTAAAGGTCTTTATAGTTTTACCTAACATGAACTGAGCCAAACAATAGCTGATAAATAATTTGACTTCTTAAAGGGAACCACAGGTGCTTTTAAATTGTGGCATCTTATGAGGACCCTTATAACACTACACTAGCGGGATGCAATTATATTACCCCCTCCCCTCCCCCATGGAGATGCAGACACCTCGTGGAGAATTGCCGCCTTAAAAAGTGTATATGTTTTACCCTCAGGATGCCCAGTGGGACGGCCGACACAACATGGTCTGACCCTTGAATCTTCTGAACATTTTTAAACTAATATTTCGGTTATCTTTTCTTTCCCTTTTCCATTGTGCTCACTATGCAGGTCACTGTGACAATATCAGAACGACTGTATATAGATATTTTTTTTAGGGTTTTTCTAGATTTGCACAATAAAACATTTATTTTCAGTTATTTTTGTGTCGTTCCATACAAAAACTTTTTATTGAATTTTTTTTTCGTTAGGCAGAATGAACAAAACACAGTTTTGACTTTGCTTTTTTCCCCTCTTTTTACAATGTTCATTGTAAAAGATAAATAATGCATTCATTGTAATGTATGAGTCCTTACTGATGCGGTGATACCAATAATGCATGGTTCGTATAAGCAAAAGAAGGCAATAGTTTTACTTGGATTTTTTTTCAACCACTCCTTATTTTTAGGACTTTTTGTCCCAGTCCCAGAAGAGGTCTTGAACATTTGATCCTGTGATTGCTCATATATTATATTGCAATGCTTTTGTATTGCTGTGTATTATGTCTTACTGTAGATTTGACACGCAATCCTACATGGCAGATGGTACCTGGAGGCCATTGTCAGGCTTTGTGCTGTTATGGTAACCCAACAGCATCCCAAGATGATCATGTTGTGGGTTAGGGTGATAGGTTAATAGAATGAGCTCTCTTCCTCCATTAACTACTTGGATACTATCAATATTGACTTCTGCATCAAAAGATTTAGATGGCCAGGACTGGACTTATCTCTAATCATGACCATTAGGCGGCTACAAATAGATGTAGGGGGTCTGGTCTGGGGCATGAATTAATATAGGTGTCTGGTGTCCAAATATATTTAAGAGGTCTGTTCTGGGGTCTGATATTAATATAAGGGATCTGAACTGGAGTTTGAAATGAACATAGGGATTTTGAGTATATTTAACCACCCCTATTATGTAAGCCACACCTATTGGAAAGACCACTCCCATTTTCCCAGAACTCACTGCTGGACTATCACCCTGTGAAGGGCTTTCCCAGGTTGACATCTCTGGATACAATTTGGCCACTCATAATAGGAGAACAAAACCCAAAAGCGCCAAATGAACCAGCCCTTAGAATGTTGAGATGAGTGATCGAGCCCTGCTACATGTATACATTAAACCTATACAATTCCTCATGCACCGAGCAGAGGGGTTAGTTCTGGCTGTAGAACAACCACATTAAATATCAGTAGTTGGAAAATTAGCAGAGAGCCGACGTTAAGCTGTCTGATTATACAATAATCACACCACCTCTACTTCCTGAGGCGTGTCATCCATCGCCCATTATTCCCCTTACCGGATGTCAGTAATAAACAAGTAGCAAACAAGTCAGCGGAGAACAGGCCTAGAGGTGATTAGGAGCCTCGCGGTTTGTGTGGGCTGCAAAAACCATACAGCACCCGGCGGCCCCAATGTACAATTATAGAAGACAGCAATTAAAGCAGAGGAGTCCCCGCGGTTGTGTACACCATGAGAGCAATGCAAAGGAAATGCTGAGACTAGTAGTTCCACAAAACACAACAGGTGTCGCGTATATTCACAATGGGGTAGATGTATGCCATAGTGGGGCACAAACATCTACAATACATGGATAGATTAAGACTTGATATGAAATAGATAGCAGAGGGCTCCTAGAGAAAGTAGGTGAACCTACCTGCATTTCTGCATTGATTAATAACATAATGCAGTCTGATTGCAAAGGGAACCGGTCACCGGCTATGAGTACCATAAACTAAGTTATGGAGCTCATAGGGAAGGTTCGCCAGAGTGCAGGAGGTATTTTTTATACTTACCTGCCTCCAAGTGGCCATGTTGTGACCCCCCGAAAGTCAGCGTGTGGACTATGCATGCAGGACATTGATCTCATTTTATTTTATTGATCACATTCACTACACATTCATAGTGCAGGAAGAAAAAGTAAGTGCACCTCTGGGTTGAGTCACACGGGTGCATCCGAGCGCCGATGTGCCCGTCTTACTGCATGAATAAGACAGCCGCACTGCAGCTACGAACGACTCTCCGCACCACCGGAAGAAAGAACACATGAACGGCAATGGAACCAGTCATGTGTTCTTTCTTCCGGCGGTGCAGAGAGTCGTCCGTACCTGCAGCGCGGCCGTCTTATTGTGCAGTAAGACGGGCACATCGGCGCCCAGATGTGCCCGTGTGACTGAGCCCTCTGTGTTACAGACTTCTCCAAGAGCTAATTGGCAAAATTTGTGTCAACTAAGGAGATGATATTGGAAGTGTGGGTTTCACAGATACCTTGCCCATTAAATAAAAGTACACAAAACCTGGTATCTGACAAATCTGCTTTTGTTATGAAAGATTTGTCAGTGTGAAATATGTCTCAATGCAAGCAACTTTCATCATTTGCAGGTGAAGAAAACATTTTGTGGAGGTGATTGCTGCTAAAGAGGGATCTACAGAATGCTAAATTCAAGGGTTCACTTACTTTTTTATCTCTGCACTGTGGATATTTATTTACTCAATGTGCTCAATAGAAGACATACAACAGATGTTTAAGTGTCATTACTTTAGTTTATGTTTAGTTAGGGTTCACTTACTTTTTCTTGCAGAGTACTGTGCACTAAGGCTGTACACATTGACTCTACCAGCAGAATAGTGAGTGCAGCTCTGGAGTATAATACAGGATATCATTTGGGATTAGTACAGGATTAGTAATGCATGTATTGGACACAGTGACTCCACCAGCAGAATAGAGAGTGCAGCTCAGGAGTATAATATGGGATGTAACTCAGGATCAGAACAGGATAAGTAATGTAATATATGTACACAATGACTCCACCAGCAGAATAGTGAGTGCAGCTCAGGAGTATAATACAGGATATAACTCAGGGTCAGTACAGGATAAGTAATGTATGTACATAGTGACACCACCAGCAGAATAGTGAGTGCAGCTCTGGAGTATAATATGGGATGTAACTCAGGATCATTACAGGATAAGTAATGTACTTATATACAGACTCCACTAGCAGAATAGTGAGTGCAGCTCTGGAGTATAATACAGGATGTAACTCAGAATCAGTACAGGATAAGTAATGTAATATATGTACACAATGACTCCACCAGCAGAATAGTGAGTGCAGCTCTGGAGTATAATACAGGATATAACTCAGGGTCAGTACAGGATAAGTAATGTATGTACATAGTGACTCCACCAGCAGAATAGTGAGTGCAGCTCTGGAGTATAATATGGGATGTAACTCAGGATCATTACAGGATAAGTAATGTACTTATATACAGACTCCACTAGCAGAATAGTGAGTGCAGCTCTGGAGTATAATACAGGATGTAACTCAGGATCAGTACAGGATAAGTAACTTATATACGGACTCCACTAGCAGAATAGTGAGTGCAGCTCTGGAGTATAATACAGGATGTAACTCAGGATCAGTACAGGATAAGTAATGTAATGTATGTACACAGTGACTCCACTAGCAGAATAGTGAGTGCAGCTCTGGAGTATAATACAGGATGTAACTCAGGATCAGTACAGGATAAGTAATGTAATGTATGTACACAGTGACTCCACTAGCAGAATAGTTAGTGCAGCTCTGGAGTATAATACAGGATGTAACTCAGGATCAGTACAGGATAAGTAATGTACTTATATACGGACTCCACTAGCAGAATAGTGAGTGCAGCTCTGGAGTATAATACAGGATGTAACTCAGTATCAGTACAGGATAAGTAATTTAATGTATGTACACAGTGACTCCACCAGCAGAATAGTGAGTGCAGCTCTGGAGTATAATACAAGATGTAACTCAGGATCAATACCAGGCATATGTAATTCCATGTCTACAGTAATCAGTAACACTGTGTTCCCATGCTGCAGATGGAGCTGTGACTCACAGAGTACTACCTGGAGAGGTCCTGGACAGTTGCTTTCTCTGTATAATATCTATGTAATATCTGTATTACACAGAGCAGCATGATGGCTGTGTACGGAGCATTGCTGTGTGTCTGCATCTCAGGACTATGGGCTGATTCATCGCAGAAGGCTCAGGAGGATTGTGAGGAGGGAGGGGGGATCTTCAATAAAGTTTCTCAGTGTCTCCAGTTGTGAACTTTCTCTTGATGGATGAGGCTGTGTGTGCCAAGAGTCAATGTTATAACATTTGGAAAGTGAAAATAAAATATGCCAAGCCAGAGCTGTACATTTCCCGGCCTGTCGTGGAGAGACAACTATGCAATACCCACTAAGCCCCTGGAGCCTGGAGCCATGCCATGATCTGGTGGGGAAAATAACAGAGGAGATAATGAGATAAAGCAGGTGAGGCCATTTATAGCGGAACCAGCGAGAACGTCACTGACAGTGACAGAACAAAGGAAGAACACGGGGAAGGCATAATCAGCTATAGCCGGCTCATACCCCTCCCGTCCCCTAATGTCAGAACTGGAACGGGCGGACTACAAGACCCAGCAAGATTATCAATATAAGAGTAAGCACATTTCGGTCGTGCAAATACACCCTGTGTTTCTGCAACCTAAATGTGGGTTGGTCCACATATTTCGCCCGTTCCCGCTCGTATCCGTGTGCGTAAATGCACCGTGTGTTTGCACACACACAAACAAGTGAATGCAAAATGATATTGACCTTGTGTGTACATGCGCAGCAAACGCGCAGGTTTTCAGCATATGTTGTGCACATACTCAAGCCCATTAATTTCAACCGGCTCTTCCGGTTTGCGAATGTATCAAGATGGGTCATGTCGCGTATTGTTGCGCACAATCGCAAAGCACGTGAAAAAAATATGCTCATGTGAATGAATGTATTGAAAGGAACAGGTTCTATTCACTGCGTATTATGCAAACAAAAATTGCGCTTAGGACGCTGCGTAAAAATTTTCATTTCCACGAGCCTTTAGGGTTATTTAGTTTAGGAAAAAAAACAGCTGAGGGGCGAGATAATAAATATGTATAAATATATTAGGAGACAATACAGAGATGTCTCCCATCATCTATATACACCCAGGACTGTGACTGTATCAAGGGGGCACCCTCTACATCTAGAAGAAAGCAGGTTTTATCCAGGGTTCTTTACTGTAAGAGCAGTGAGATTATGGAACTCTCTGCCTGAGGATGTGGTGATGGCAAACTCAATAAAAAGTACAAGAGGGGCCCGGATGCCTTTCTTTACTGATACAATATTACATGTTATAGACACTGATTACTTCGGAAGGGTCAGTGATTCAGGGGTTATTCTGATTGGAGCAGGGAAGGAATTTTTTTTCCTAAAATGAGGAAAATTGGCTTTAACCACCCTGTGTTTTTTGGTTTTTTTGCCTTCTCTGGATCAGCTTTGCAGTATAATAAGCTTACTAGATGGGTTCTTTCCTTACTTCCTTCATATTGTGGATAGGGGAACAGGGAGGAGAGTGACATTTGTTACATAAGAGTGAATGTTGTATGTGATTGGGTGTGGCTAAAGGTTTAAAAAAAAAATTATATATATATATATATTTTGAAAACTTCGTGGCTGTGAGTGCCGACCGCTTTTTCCCTCCTTCAGGTCATTAAATGTTTGGAGATACGATGATATTTTGATCAGGAGGCTAGAGAACCATTGATGCTGCTCTGAGGCCAAGGAGAGGCAGTGCCTGTGCCATGTGCAGCAGCATGCAGCATGTTATAGGCAATTGGAAAGCTTTGGCCCTTTGGATGGAAGAGCAGAGATGACTGGTTTGTAACAGTCTCACATCATCTAGAGGACACAGAAAACATTTGGAGACCTGAGAAGACTTGTAAGTGCATTATTAGATTGTCGCTATGCAGCAATCCAGACCGTTCATTAGGAGACCTCTTACCGGGTGAATATTATGGGTTTTAATTGAAAAATTGTTAGTCCCCTGGACAATTGTCAGTCATCCAGGTTATCTTCTGATGGACTTTGTAACCCCATTATCATTTCCGAATCTTGAAAGTCCTGAATAACTAGGGAATTGATGTAGTTTTCAGCTCTGAAAGTTGTAGAATTATGAATGCTGCTCTAAAGTCTATTACAAACGGTAACTGAACTCTTTATGCAAATCTTGCCTATTGTGTTATTGACTTTAGAATGTTTTACAATAGATGTTTTTTCTTCTGTTTATGACTCGGCCATATAAAACATCCAATAAGCTCTTTTATCATTCAGTCTCTTCTAGGTCAAAGCATTCTCGCTCTCATCTGCCGACACTTCGTATTATTAGATGAAAATGGGAAAACACCGAGGGTAAAGAGAACTGGCCAAGATCTCTAGTGAAGAAACTTAAAAATCAGAAACCTCTGTCCACGACAGCAGGAGGAAAAAACAGAACCTTCCAGGGGAATTAGCACAACCTCGTTATGAAGGAGAAATTGGGGTCACGATAAGCAGAAATTCAGATAGAATTGAAATAACAGAGAGAATGAGGCTCTGGAGACCGCCAAGCTGGGAATGATGGGTAATCTATCTAAGAGAGAAGGCCAAGCAGGAGCTGTAGTCTATGTCTTTGGAATGTTGTATGTGTTTTTATGGTTTTGTTAGTATGTTGTTTGAATTTTTTATTACCGTTTTGGTATGTTTGCTATATTTCTTGCAAGCATTTTATGCTTTTGTTGTATGTTTTGTATGATTTTGCATGTGTTTTATTACTTGCATGTTTACATAATGTTTACTCTTGTCTGTTTTTTCTGTATGTTTATATCTTTTTTGAACATTTTTTTTGTTTAGTGCTTTTTAAAATTTCGTCTGTATGTTTACATGTTTGTGTTCTACGTTTGATTTTTTTTTAAAGCTGTTTTTCTATATGGATCTAGGGCTGATGTACAAGATTACAGTACTACACTCCATCAGATTAAGCCAATAACCCCAAAATCAGCTTGAACCACATTGTTTAATAGCTGTAATGCTGATTTTTCTTTTTTGTGCTTTTTAAGAGTTTTTCCAAAGTGCTAACATTGTTCTAGTTACTTTTAATAACACTATATAGGTTTAGAGATACCACTAGTGCAATGAAATACTCCTATAACAGTTTTTTTTATATTGTGGGAGCTATGCAGTAATACTGTACTTCAGTATAATCATCACCTTTGTTATTTCAAGGGGTTTTTTTTAACCTTTTTTGCATTAAGGGGAGCAACAAACCACTCTGCCTTGGTCAGAGCATTTACATACAGAGCTAGAGCAGTGAGTTAAGGTGCATTCAGACACAAAGATGATCGCTCAAAAGATGTTTTCGCATAAACTATTGTTTGGTACTAATGCCCTGTGAGCCACCAGGAGCTGTATTCAGAGAACAGATCACCTGCTGTTCTCTGAATACATTCCCTTTGTTCTGCCACAGGGGTGACAGCTGGGACAATGTAATCAGCGCTCCCCAGGCAGAACACAGTGTGCCGTCCTTCTTATTAGCTGTTCTGATGAATGATGAATTTCATGCCGAACTGAAATCCATTGTTCGGCAGAAAAGTGAAAGATAGGCACATTTATACGTAGCTATTATCTCTTAAAAGATGGCTTTTGAGTGAATTTTGAGCGATAATCTTGTGTCTAAATGGGCCTTTGGATCTTTGCCTGGGCGAAGGAAAGCCTAGCTATGACTCTACAAGAGGTGCAGAAATGTTACTAGGGGCATATTGTATCTAGAGACATAGTACAGAGGTAGCATAAGAACTTTTATTCTAGTGCCCAAGAATGGCCAAAAGACCCACTAGCCACTGAAAGCTGTGTTTACATCTGCATAAAATGTTGTGTTTGTAGCCGCCAGCGCAGATCCATCCCAAAATTGCGGAAAAAATAATACAGCATTTGATGGAAGCCAGGCGGACCCCATTATAACCAATAGGGTTTTGTACGGCGCCTTTTTGGTTCTCTCATAGGACGGATCTGTTCTCAGTGGAGATTCCATTTCCTGCTCCCATGATGGATCAAGAAAATGGAAACCCCCAAATAGAGATGGTAACATGGCCTAAGAAGACCCCAGTTTTATAAATGGCACATGATAGATCGGGGCCTATTGTAAGTTCTCAGTTTGGGCCCAGGGGCTTCACATTTTGCCTCTTAATGTCCGTTAATGTAACATGGACTAAGGAAAGAAGATGGCTCATGATTAGTTCAGGAAGTGTTTCTGTAAGCTTGTATATGGTTGGGTGACCAGGAGTCCAAGGGCAACATTTCATAACCTACTATATTTTCAGCATTGCGTAAGGAGTGCAGCTCTGGAGCACAAAGCTCTGCTCTTCTATGCAAAAGTCCTTTAACCAATCCATTTTACTAACCCAACGAAAGCCAGCCTTGAGTCAAGTTCCGATTCTATTCACCTTTTTTATTTCAAGGCGAGTCTCAAACATTATGCGATTCAGTCCAACAAGAGCGCTTGGCATTTCTGTCCATAGACAAGCAATGACCCTGAGTTCATTGCCTACAATGGATAATTTGCTGTTGTCAGGAAACAGACAGAAAGCTTTAGCGGTGTGTGGATAAAATGGGACAGATTCAGGTAATTTGAAATATAGAGATGGTCACTTTACCTAAGAGGCAACATTAAGGAGACGAGGACAGAATCATCTCTCTAATGTCTCTCGGCTGCCTACGCACTCTGCGGTTCATGCTTCAACAGGATTAGCCGTGCTGAACAAGCAAATAATATGCTTTCTTCCAATGTCTCTTATTTATGCTCTCTACATGGGAGGAAATGAGAAATCAGGGACATAAATCCAGTCGGTTATTTGGCTTATTTTGCTACAATTTCACGGCAATCTATCTAGACGCGCTACTGGCCGCTTCATATTTACATTTTCTGGTGCTGGAAAAGTCTGCTTTAGAGTTTCAATTAATAACAGCTCCGCAAGTCTCATTAACGGTTTACGAAGACCCGAAAACAAGTGGTGTTATATGGATACATGGGGGAGATTAGTCACAGAATTGTAAAGGAGGCTCATAAGAGCCCGATTCTGGGGCAAGCTGCTATAAACTAAACTGTGTGAGGTCCTCCAAATGAAAACCTAGTATGTGCTTCTTGTACTCGTCCAAACTGTCCCCCAATCTGCCAGATATATAGGGGTGCTAGATATTTTCATCAGTATTAATGGCATTACAACCACCATGAATTCAAAGGAGAGATATTCATGACTCTTTGAATTCCAGTTAATGGGGATTATGGGGGCAGATGTGCAGTGTGGATCCCAAGCTTTTAATAATTGGGGTCCAAGATATATAGCATATATTATGTAGGCTGTGGGTATGCTATATATCTAATGTGTCTATCAATCTATCAATCTATTTATGTAGAGGCATGGTTCACACGAACCAATCTTTCTCAAAAAGAATATACATGTCAGTAACCAGGCTATGTGTGTGTTTATTTAATGGGCAAAGCAACTGTGATACAAACACAGTCTCATCCCATTCATTGAAACACATTTTGCTAGTTAGCACTTGGAGAAGTCAAGGAAATAGGGGTTCATTTACACGCAACGATTATCACTCAAAATTCACTCAAAAGCCATAGTTTAAGCGATCATTTTGTGTAAATGCTCCCATCTTTCACTCTTCGGCTGAAAGATGGTTTTTAGGTGAGCATAAAGTCCATTGTTCAGCTGGAGAGAAGATAACACATATCACATAGTGTGTTTGCTTTTCATGGTGCTGTGTTTTCCATGGAAGAGCTGATTACATTGTATTCAGCTTGCAGCCCCAGGGCAGAACAAAGGAGCTGAATGCAGAGAACAGACCACCTGCTGTTCCCTGCATATAGCTCCTGGAGGCTTATTTACATGCAATTGAAGGGGATAAACTGCTAATGGACATTACTTTTTCTTCCTGCACTATGGTTGTTTACTGAATATGATCAATAAAAGACATGAAAGGCACATCAGGTTTGCTAGATTGTATTCGTCTGGATTTGTGACTTGGATAACAATCAGACCACATTATATTAGTAAGAAATAAAGAAATCCATATATTTTATAGGGTTCACTTACTTTTTCTACTAGTCTTTTCTTATCTATTTCATGCCTACCTTTATTTTAAATCTATTTTTCTGTCTGTTTCATTAGTGATGATGGCATTCCATAAGATTCTATCTATCTATCTATCTATCTATCTATCTATCTATCTATCTATCTATCTATCTATCTATCTATCTAATATCTATCTATCTGGGGAAGCCCATTAGGAGATGTATAAATCCTCACTCCCTATGTGGTTTCTGCTGGCAGCCAAAACTCTATATTTCTACTCTAGTAAGAAAGGCCTGATAGCAATGATGAGTTCTTGTGTTGAACCTAAACCTTGTTAGCTGCAATTATGAGACATGACCACTAGTGGCCGCCAATTGTTTTCTCGGAAGATGTTCACTTTCTTGCTGTTTTGCTCGCAGAAGACATTATTTATGCTGTAGAGCAGTCTGGGTATTCTTGGCGCAGGAAAGTGCTATGGAAATGTCAACTGCCTCAAACGAAGAAAAAGGAATAATAATCAGCGACTGGTATAATTAAAGTGTAATCACAGATTTCGGCAAACAGCAAAGACAGCCTTTTGAAAAGAATTTAACAATCTAATTATCTTAGTTATCTAATTGGTTCAGTAACCAAAGACTTTGTCTCCTGTGCTTTTGAATATTAATCATTAATGACACGTCCCGCAGTTGTGTTCACATTTGTCAGATGTTGTGTGTTTGAAGTAAGCATTTTTACTGTTATCACCACTGCGCCATTTGTAGGTTTCCGTGAAATGAAGCATCATTAAAATTCACAAAAACCTTATATTGTATGCTAAACAATGTCAAATATGTGTTCTGAAAATCCTCACCTCTAGTCATACAATAAACGTCCTTTATCTGATAGTCCAGAAGTCCAAAGTCGCATGTGGCAGGAGCATTGAGGACGTATTTACAACCGTTTATGAAAATTCGGAAATTACTGTACATGCTAAGGAACATTTAACCACGTGTTGACCTCCAACAAAAATCCCATCATCTGCGGAAATCTAACTGGTATATAAGCTGAGTTTGTTATTTTGCAGGTGAACCTTTTAAAAGGAATGTATCAGCAGAAAATAACCCATAATACTAATTAAGTTAAACATTAAACATATTTTTTTAAAAAGTAGCAATTAAAAAAAAAATGTCAAGAGCTTTATTTTAAGTAAAGCCTAGAACTCTACTATTTTCATACTAAGCCTTAGGGCTCTTTCACATACGCTGCGATCTGAGGAGTAAAAAGTCATGAATGGGCGCACAAACCTAACGTTTTTGTGCCCGTTCAGATGGCATGGGCCCAGGCGCATATACACCAAGGCCGCCATGCCATTGCCCCTTCGCTCCCCCTTGCCGGCTCACCTCCTATCTCCTCCCCTCTGGCTGTTTGCAATGGGAGGGGGTGGGACAGGGACGGAGCTAAGCTCCCGCCCCCTCTCGGCAGACAGCAATAGGAGGAGGTGGGACAGGGTGGCACTTAGCTCTGCCCCTTCCCACCCCCTTTCATTGCAATCAGTCATGCTGCTAAATTCCCTTCCAACTCCCTTCTCTGGCCGCTGTCATTGGCTCCCATAGGAGCCCATACAGCGGCCGACGTATTCCAGGCCAAAAGATAGTTCCAGGACCCAATGCTATATTGGCCCGGACGGAAGCTTTTACATTGCTGGAATACGGACATGTGATCTGATGCATTAGAATCCAATGCATCAGATCATAGTGTATATCATCCGGCTGTGAAAACGGTGGGCCAATATACGCTTGTAGGAAAGAGCCCTTAATCTGTCACTTCTGTAGAGCAAACTTTTCAGCAGTCATCTAATTATCACCATAGGCAGGATTACAATGAAAGGTAACACACACACACATATATATATATAAACATATAAAACCTGGTGATTGACTTGTCTAGCAGCTAACCAGCTTCTCCCACCTCCCTATAAGGTCCAGCTCTTGCTACCTGGGAGTTGCCGATTATTATCCAGTGATCCCTGAGCAGTCTTGCTGTTCAGACCTGCTAAGTTCTGGCTCTTGTACTTTGAGCTGTTCCCAATTTGTGGCGGGTGTTCTGATACTGCTGACAGTAGCTGCTGCGTGTTTACCAGTAAGTTGTTTTCTGCATAGGTATGGCGGTTCCTTCCTGTCTTGCCACTAGGCAGCGTAGAGTCAATGTTGGTGGCCTGGACCTGTCTACCTTTGGGCTACCTCCAGAAAGGGAGATTGGCGTGGGTTAGAGTCAGGGAGTCCCGTGACGTGCGTACCTGTGCACCCTGCCAGTATTGTACATACCCATGCCGTGTGTTCCTGTGCAAACTACTAGTATCGTAACACCTTATTTGCATATTACCCAGAGGACCATGAATAGCCTCTTGGTCTCCTCACCCACCGTCTAGGTGCTCTCCCTAAGGAGAAAAGATAGCGCTGCTGACTCCCTTCTATCCACTGTGTCTGTGGATCACGAGGCTGCTGTAAAGCTTAACTCTAAATGCTGTTAACGGCAGCTCAGGCAGAAACCCAAAAACTTCCTCGCTGCTAATGCACATGAATCCTAATCTTGTTCTGCATGATATATCAGACAGTAACATAACAGCTTAGGCCGATTATCTACCTTGTGATGCAATATGTACACACATTCTTATCACGATTATGTCAGTGGTTGAATGCTGGACCCATCTCACAAATGAGATAGAAAAGCATTGCCATACCTATCTGTAACTTTTTATATAATATCTCGAGTAGTTTTGAGACTCCTCTTCATCTGTGCATCCTAGTCGGATGTGATGGAAACGTAATAACTGGCCCCAAACAATATAAAAGATAACAGCTATGTTTACTTTTTATTATACATTTGTGTGGATACATAGACTGACGACGCTCCCTCTGCCTCCCTCGCAGCAGGAAATCCCAGCACAATATGATGCACTAATCAAAAGCTGAGTTAGATGCAGGCAATCACAACTTAGTCTCTCTATGTATTTGCCACTGGGGAAAACTTACTTTTTATCATCTTGTACACATTGCATAAGTCCCGGCACCAGTAAAAACGTCTTGCTGAGTAGAAAAGTTGCAATTTAATTGACATGAAGGAATTCATAAAGTATGAAAACATATTTTCTTTCACCTGGTTGGACTACTAATAGCCTCCTGCACCCAATATAAAAGCTTTGCTTCATTCATCTCTTGGAAGGTTTTCCTGCTGAAGCAGCTGATAGCTATTTTTTGTTACAATGTATTAGTGTAGTCCAGGACAAAAAAAATGGCAGCTGACATAATGGCTTCCTTGACTGATACATTACAGCAAACCTTCAGCTGTGAGAAGTTTGAATGGACACTAACTTTTAACGCAACTTATGTTCAGCCAACAGCATATGTGTGTATTGCAGGTTTCAGGATACAATGCAGTACTAACCATGGCTAACTAAGGCTTGGAAATAATGCTTCACGCATGCAATAATCACAACATGGCAACATAAAGTATGAATGAGGCAACTCGCTCTTTAACACGAGGTAATGGAACAGCAAAAGTCAGCTTAAAGGGGTTATCTGGTCATTGGACAATCCTGCTTCAATAGCGCTGCCTGCATTAAAATAATAAACTGAAGTATACTTACCCTTCCACTGCCGCTGAGATCTAGTGCTGATGCCCGCTGTGATCCCGGTGATTATTGTGACAGATGATGTCACAGGGAATCAGGTGACCGTGTTGTAGCATCATGTTCCTAAACTCCTGGCATCATAGTGCTCAGGATGTGAGCGCCGATGCCAGAAGAATGAATTGTGATGCTACAGCCTCTCATTGGCTGCAGCGGTCATCTGATTTCCTGTGACATTATCTGTCGCAACATTTACAGGCACTTCAGTGGGCTGCAGCGCTGGATCCTGGTGGCTGCAGAGGGTTAAGTATACTTCAGTTTATTATTTTAATGCAGGTAGTGCTCTGGAATCAGGGTTGTCCAGTAACCGGACAACCCCTTGAAAACCACAAAGTTAGTTAATGCAAAATACCCCTCCATGGTTTGAGCATTCCCGGACCAGTTTGCATAAAATCTACTAATAATTTATACCAATTCCCAAGCTCTATTCCGAACAATATCCCAATAATACTCCGCTGCTAATGGTTCGAGCTTCCATTAAAGGGAACCGGTCTCCTCCCAACAACACTACATACTAATTTTCTGGTGTTGTTAGGGGAGGTGACGGGGAGATAGTTAACTAACAAGTCCTTATTGGTGTGCACACTGATTAGCTTTTAATGAGGCCAGCCTCACTTACGTAAGTTGTGTGAAAGTGCTAGCTACTGTGAAGTTGAGAGAGCTCATTGACCACATTCTGCAGGACTCCCAATGGTTGTCCCTACATCTAGGTGAAGATGCTGCTCTGACTTACTATTTCCTACAGACTGTTACACTCTGGGTGGCAGCATCTCTATAGCTTGTAGCACCTCTGGAGCAATTTCTATGCATTTCAAGTCTCCTTCTAATTATCAACTTGATGTCCCCTTCAGTCTGCAGAGCAACTCGTGCTGCTTCTCTCGCCAGTTTCTGCTCTCTCTTGCAGACTATTGTGCCTAGTTCTCACAGCAGCACTACTGCACCTGGTCACAGTCCCTTAGCTGCACTTTCCTGGCTATGTAGACTATCTCGCTCCAGCCCCTTGCTGGTCACTTTACCTCTCTCACAGCAGCTCCTTTACACTCAGCTATCTCTGTACACTCTATCTGGTGGTGGCGCAGCAGTATCTTTATATAGTGCTAGAAGCACCAAGAACATTTATAACCTTTTCTTGGGGAGTGTCTCTTCTATGAGCTGTCCAGCCCATTAACTTCATCATGGAGGAGGTGGGGCTAAGCACAGCCACTGGGTCAAATTTTTCTGTAAGGGTAAAAGTAGAGTAGCACTTCCCCTTTACATGGGCATCATCAATCTTTTTATTTACTTGCATTAAAATACTTTGTTTTATATCTGAAAATCAAGTCTGAAGTGCCAGTCACTAGGAGTCTTCCTTCCAGCAGCTCTGCAAGCCACTGCCTGTCATCAGGCATTTGACTTCTCTAGTAACAGGGACGTGGGGACACTGCTAGTTACTATCTGCAACAGAGGGGCATTCAAATGCTACAGTACCTTGCAGCTGAATGGAGCAGGGCTATGCAAGGCAGCATGAGAAGTGTGGGAGAGAAGAAAGACTTGGTCAGTATAGTACTGGCAAAATGACTGGCTTAGGACACATTCTTACCCGTAAGTGGATTTCAAACAGGAAGACAGTAGTAAAATAGGAAAATCTATATGGAAGACTGTCTCCCTCCTTTGTCACTGCAGAGATGTTTCTCCCACCCACGATGAGGAGCAGATGGATTGGAGTAGCAGTTGCACATGCATGGCCACGGCTCTATTCATTTCAATGGGGCTGGTGGAAATTGGCAATTGGTCACCCCCATTCTCGGGATTGACTAGGGTCTCAGTGTTGAAACGCCCATCAATCATAAAGGTATCCCCTATCCTGTGATAACGTTAAATTGTAAAACCAGAAGACCCTCTTGATCACTTTTTGTATTTAAATGACAACATTTGCCTTTTATACATAGCAAACACTGTCAGAAGTTGCAGAGCTGAGTTTGCCATTTGGCACTGCATAGAACGTCCAGTAAACCTATTGCATTATCTTAGCTCAGTCATGAGGATGCAACGTGGCAAAACAAAAAAGATACATCACAGAGTCAGCTCTGCTACATCCATATACTTCCTTGAACATATACTTGCAAGTGAAGAAATTTGTGCCCCGTTTCATTCTCCTTGCATATATAAACGACTCTCAGTTGTCAAGCTATATCATTTTCCCATCTCGGCCCAATTAAATCCGACTCTACACTGAAACTTAAAGTGATAAGTTAAGTGGAGAAATGTTCTCCGGGAGCTCCGGCTTCGCCTGGTTGGCATAAAAGGAGCCGTAGCATTTGCTTCATGCGGCTGTCATTGGGCAGGCGAGCCTTGTTAGTCCGGCTTTGTAGCGAAGATATAAATTGCTGCAGCTGGTGTTCTCCTTTCAATCAGCATAGAGTCAGGGTTGACCTTTAACCCTGTATAATATGCCAGTCTATAGTGCCAAGCATGGCATTTGTGAAGCTCTGGATAATCATATACCGTATTACCAAGGGAGATGTTAGGATGATATCAAATCCTTTACATAAAGGGTTTCTTCTAAAGAATTTATCGTTCGGGGGACCTTCTGCTTTCACACCAGTGGCCGTCTTCAAATCAAATTTCATTCCCTTCTCACTTTTCCTGCTCCTTGTCTTTTTCATCATTGTATCCTAGCGCTGTACCTGTCAGAACAAGTGGGCCCTGGAGAGCCGCGTCTCATTTTTGCAGTTTTCTCTGCAGTGTAATCAGATGGTTAGTGTGGTGCCGGGTAAAGCCAAGTACAGACAAGACAGACAGCTCTCATGCCCGGAGCAGAGCGAGAGCCGAAATGTCAATCTACCACGAGGGAAGAGCGCTGCGCCCCGCTGGTACTTCTACTGGCGCTGGCTTTATGTGAGGCTTTGTGTGCATTTTACAGCTTATGTGCATGAACTGAATGCAAGGAGAACTAAAAGGAGTTGTACAGGACTAGGAAAACATTGCCAACCCCGTCTACAAATTATGTAGTTCAGTCTCAATTACTACAATGGGGTTGAGTGGCAACGCTAGACACAATCCATGGACGGGTGAGGCATTGTTTCCAGAAGAAAGCAGGGGTTGTATCGAAAGTTACTTTTATCACCTATCTATAGGATAATAAGAAAAGTTTGATCAGTGGAGGTGTCAATGCTGAGAACCCCACAAATCACAAGGGGGCCTCATGCCCCCCCTCGTCCTAACTGTAGAATTGCTGCACCCATCCACAGTGAGGAAGAGCCAGCTGAGCGCGTGCACTCTACTATTCCCTTGAACCCCATTGTAATGAATGTGCTGCTCTATTCAATGTGGGTCAGGAGGGGTGCTGTGTCTCCTTAGGGAGAGCACCCAAAAAGTGAGTGGAGACACCTAGGGAGTAAGTGGTTCGTGGGATGGTATAGCCTCTCCCCAAGGAGAAAACCCAAAAAGGGTGTGGGGACACCTAGAAGGCGAGTAATGAGACTTATAAGGCCATGCAAGCTCCTCTGGGTAATTTATGCAAATAAGGAAGGTGAAAAAATACCTCTGCAGCGTCATCCATTGGATGGCAGCCTTCAATACAAATCAATGACTTTCTAACAAGTCTTAACGATGGTTGGCTTGGTTTCCTATCCCCAGTCATTATAAAGACTTGTTAGAAAGTCACATTGATTTGTAAGAAATGCTGCCATCCAATAGATGGCGCCGAAGAGGTATTTTTCCATCATCCTTGTTTGCTCCATTCAATCTGACGTTACTGCAGGTGGTTGCCTGCCATGACGAGAAGAGGAGGACACGGGGCTCTCCTCCTTGAGATCAGTGGAGCTCTTCGGATAGATGATAAAAACAGGATTTCACATGGGGGGTTAGATTCACAAAAAGATGTGCAAGTAATGTGGAGCTTTTGACATGGGTTTTGATGTGGATCCGCTCGAAAATCCAAAAATTTTCTGCTACGGAAGACCAACTACTCATGTACGAACTCTATGGTCTCATCCAATGGATTTGGGTGTCGATTATGAAATTCATGACCAAATCCTCACCATTGTAGCGTTCTATAGAATGCACATTTTCCACACTGGTATTCTGATACTGCATCAGGAGCCCTCAGGAAGACTTGGCCCATTGACTGTCTCCTCCCGCCTCTGGGCTTGCTTGCACCGCCATGCTTCCCTACCACTTACTTCTAACAATGTATTTCTGACTTGATGGTGTTGGATGACCGCTACAGCGTACACGTATGATAAATGTTTCTAGTGCATCGACATGCGATGGAGATTTGTTTTAGATAAACCCTACACTTAAGATTGAATGGTGCTGGAAACGTTCTTCACCGCTAATTCACTGTTCCTGGGGATTTCATTAGTCTCCTAAATATTTTTTGATCAATCCAATTACTGAATCTCAGCCGTTTCGGTTATTTATGCTCTTGTGAGTACGGGAGCATTGATCTCTGGGTAAGAGTCCTATCCGTCTTCACCTTTCTGTACTTAGAGCACCTCAAGTCTAATCCTAAGGTCAATGCTCATCTAAATTGTCCTTTCTGCCGTGCCGGCAACCTGTCAGCGGGTTCTAAATATAAATTATTATAATATATGGTAAAAAATAATTCTGTGTTGGCCATGAATATTTATGATGCGATGCTATTAAATGTATGCCACAGTCTCTGTAATTAGTCATGAGAAGTTATTACTTAGTAAATTAAATGAGGGCTGCGAGCTCTTGACCTTCATCAACTTCGTTGTTTTTCTCTTCAGCCTGAAAGCCGAATGATCCAAAAAGTGATTTAAAGCTACAAGAGCGTCATGAACGCGATGGCGACTCTTACTGTTGTCCTACTTCATTTTACGCGGCTTTCAAAACAATAGATTTTTGGAGAGTTATTACACTTCTAAGGTGATGCTTCACTTTCCAATATTTCTAGACACTCGCGCTTCGGCAGCAGTGTCTTATCTAGGCTCCTCTCTACGCCTTCCAAGCCACGTGCAGTAAAGTGAGACCGACTTTACATGAGCACTAAGAGGGCAAAAAGGGCATCAATTATTGGCATATCAGGCTGGGAAATAAATTATATCTGTCTATGAATCTCGAAGTACTAGGAAATTGTAGAAAGCCTCACAAGGTCCTTGAAAAGGAGTTGTGCAGATTATACATGTTCAGCATTTTTTTTCCATTTGAAGTGCTTTTACAATGTAGCCTTAACATGTTGGCATCAGCCCTCCTACATAGGGGGTATATGTCCATTTTAGAAAACCCATTTTAAGACCCTGTGTTATGATCAGGATGTTCAGGATTCTCATCTCTTGGTCCAAAAGTGCAGCTCTCACTTTGGATGTGAATGGGCACTATGTAATACTTCATTTCTCCTGTGGAGGCACTGCAGAGAAATTGAACATCTCCAGAGATAACAGCGGATCATTGGTGGTCCCTGCTAGGGGACATTTTGTGACTTACAAGGGACCTTTCTAGCCTGTTAGGATTGTCCAAAGGTTGCATAATTAGACAATGCCAAACGACCAAGAGTACATATCAGAAAAAAAACCAGAAACTGGCCTTCTGTAATGATAAAATGGGAAAAAAAACCCTTCAAAGCGGCAATTATGGATGAAAATGAATATACGATACATATTTTTCAAATTCCTAGCAGTTCTTATGTCATTTAAGCCAATGATTAGTAGAGATGAGCGAACCTACTCGGACATGCCCCTTTTTCGCCTGAGCGCCGCGATTTTCAAGTACTTCTGTACTTGGTTGAAAAGATTCGAGGGGCGCCGTGGGTGAGTGGGGGGTTGCAGCGGGGAGTGGGGAGGAGAGGGAGAGAGAGCTCCCCCCTCTTCCCCGCTGCTACCCTCCGCTCCGCCACGCCTCCCCCTGCCCCCCGGTGTCCCCGAATCTTTTCACCCGAGAACGGAAGTACTCGAAAATTGCGGTGCTCAATCGAGTAATTACTCGAATCGAGTATATTCGCTCATCTCTAATGATTAGACATCAGTGATGTCCACAGAGTTGTGATATTATATACTTAGTGAGGATTTGACATGACAACATGATGGTCATTTTAACACTTTGTCCTAATTGTTGCACCAGAGAATGCAGGATCGGTGAAGAATTGTGAGGGTAAGTACACAGTAGGGAAGGAATCAGGTTGCTTTCTGTTTAGACTATTTTTGCTATATTACCCTACTCTTCCTTTTCTTGGCTAAACTGGAGTGACATACGTCTTCTTTCAATCCTGTCAGGGCAATGGGCAAATGTCCAGTCCAGACACATAGGGATACATCACATGGGTTGTCCTACTTAAACATTTACCAGTAGGATATGCCATAAATATGTGATCAAAGACGGTCAGAACACTGTGATATCTTCCAATAGCTCGAAAGGAAGGAAAGTTGTCCATTGACTATAATGGCTCAGTCTTACTATTCAGCATCAAAATTTAGTGGAACTGACAGGAGCCAGAAGAGCATGATTTGTTCCTATCAATTGCCGGAGGTCACAACTGCAAACCTCCACTGTTGCAACATTGGTAAAATATCCTTGAGATATACTATTAAGTTAGAAAAACCATTTGAGAGAGAAGTTTTAAGAAGAACTAGAAGGACATACTTATTTAAGACCCTGTCTTAAATAAATTTTTGCCCCAAAAGAGGCACTAGGTCTTATTTTTGGGGAATGTCTTATTATACTTACCTGGCTCGGTCCAGGTCCCTTCCGCTGCTGTCCGGAGCTCCGACATTGATTGGTCATAAATCCCACCTCCACAACGCGATGGCTGTGATTGGTTCTTCGACTGATGCTAAGCTAATCAATGTAGCGCTTTATGAACCAATTACAGCCATCACATTGGTTCATCAAGTGCTGTATTGATTGGTTCTCGAGCACCGCTCAGCCAATCAGAGTCATCGCTTCCTGGAGGTGGGATTTATGAATCCCGTAAACCAGGAAGTGATCTTTTGTGGGCGAACGAGGACTGCCGGACGCATGGTGGAGCTCTGGACAACAGCAGGAGGACCCGGACTGAGCCTGCTAGGTAAGTATTCCTTTTTTTAATGTAATGCAGCTTCAGGGCTTATTTTCGGGGTAGGGATTATATTTTAAGCCTTCCAAAAAATCTCAAAAAAAATCAGAGTAGGGCTTATTTTAGGATAGGTCTTATTTTGGTAGAAACAGGGTAAAGAGCAAAAAGCCATAAATAATCCAAAAACAGCCAAATCATAGCCATTTCATACTGGCATAAGAGTGTAGATATTTGTTTTCAGCCAGGTTTGGACTTAGGTGGACTGTAATGCTTCCATTGGAACTACAGGATAGGCTCCTACTATACAATAAAACGTCTCCTATTAAAAAAAGATACATGAGATGGATGGTAGACAGGTAAAAACAGTAAGTAGTGTTGTAAATTGCTCATAGAGACAACTAATTGATTAATGTCCATGTCTGGAAAGGATTGAACGCTACAGTCGTGTAAAACCCATGGGATGAGTCACCACTTGCTGGAATTGTCCAATTAATTATTAATAAACATTATATTAAATGGGGGAAGGGGTATGATATACAAAACAGAGTTTTACAGCAACTTCTATCATCTGACATTGTTGTGTTTTCCAAACCATCAAGGTCAATGTCATACGGAATCAGGATTTTCTACTTGGTACATCTGCATGGAAAAAAAAATAATGTTACCATTATACAATTATAATAATTAGAGTTTCCCTGGCAACTAAGTATTTCAAAAAATGTTTAGTACGGTTCTTTATATCTGCAAGAAAATGAGACTTTAAGTTGAGGTTATGCCTAGACAGGTTAATTGGCAAGTTGGATTTTTGCCCTGAGTGTTGTTTTGTTTGGCTAATGATGACTGCTTAATGAGATAATAAGAATGACTGTTAATTACTGGATGAGATTGAGATTGAGGTCTTTGGTAAACTGAAAAGTGTGACTACCTGCTCTATCCAGGTAAATAACAACAAGTTAATAGAGTCCTTTTGTGTAGAGCGTGTTGGTATTGGTCATTGGTTTCACGAGGAGATCTGGACATCAGGGCTAAAACTAAACGTAGATACATAATGATAAACATCTTTTGAACCAGTCATTAGGCCTTGATTGAGAACGGTTTACTTGGCTTAGAATCACATTTAGCCATTGGTTCTAGCATGAGAACCAGACACAAGATCTAGAGCGTGAAAGAGTCACTGGGTCCTGAGGAAGAATACATTTTGAGTATGTAGTGTAGACAGGATGTAACTACTGAAAAGCTAGAATCTACCAGTTGGTTTTGAAGAAGAACAAGTCCTTTTGTCTACAATTACAATCATGTACTCAATTTAGATGAACAATTAGCCCTTGGTTTTAGGCTGGTAGTCTAAAGGGCCTTTTAGACAGTCTATCAAACAAATGAAAGACTTAGCAATCTGTTTGCATAAAGTATAAATGGCCATTAACACTAAAGGTCCATTTACACGGGACGACTGTCGGGCAAGCGATCCCCGACACTTGTCCCTGTGTGTCCATGCTCCTGTGCTGTCACACGGGAGCTAGCAGAGCTGGCTGGTTCACGGTGTGGCCAACAGGGGGGCAGGGCCATGCAGGAGATTTCTCTCCTCCCCCTGCCCCTCTCCACTGAGATAACACAGGGCCGTTCATTACTGAACAGCCACTATTTAAACTGAATGATGAGAGATGAAGGTCGCACGGATTTTGAGTGATAATCTTTGCACGTAAAAGGGCATTTAGTCTGGTTATATGCATTGGATAGTTGCAGACCAAAAGCTTGTTTGGGCAATAGTGCTGACCCCTCCATCTCTTCCAGATTCTTCCCAATTCTTTTCTCACTCTCCAGTCTCCCTCCCAATTCTTTTCTCACTCTGCAGTCTCCTCTGCCCCTTTTCTTACACCTCCGTCTTCTCCACATCCCTCTATCTCTCTGCACACACCTATTTTTCCTCCAGACTGTGCGGTCCTCCTTCAGTCTCTTCAGTTCCTCTTCAGACTCCTCTGTCCCCTCCAGATCCCTCTGACCCATTCCAATCTCCTACATTCCCATCCAGTCTCCTCTGTCCTTCTCCAGAGACCTCTGGCAGTTGCTTATCTTCCCAAAAATAAAAGACCAGCAGTTGAAATCAAACTCCCCGATCCTCATCTCCTCTGAGGTAGAGAGTTGGGATACTTTCTCCCTTATACACTAGATGATCACTTGGTTGGGTTTGGCTGATATACATCTAACATGCATGGACAGATTTATTTTTATTCTAAAACAGAAAATAGATTGAGAGACTTATTTACTAATAGCATCTAGGACAGTCTTAAAACATGGTAGTTTTATCACAGTAGATCTGTCAAATGTGAAGACTTCCTAGTCTACGTTTAGACTGCCTTTTAGTTGGCTTACTTTACAACAAAAATTGTTACAAAAACTTTTGTGCAATTTGCTGAACTTTTTAGGTCACATCCCTTTATTTACAAAGGAAACCACCTTTGTCAGAAACAGCAAAAAGTGTCTGAAAAGGTTTAACCCTTTGCAATTCAATTTTAGATTCATGGTTTCCTAGGAGGTTTTCTCTTTCTTCCATTATACAATGGTGCCATCTGCTGCGGTATGGGACATGCTGGAAAGGCCCCCGATAACAGAGCGGCCAGTAATATACAGTAAGAATACCCTGCCGGACGTCTTCCGACATCGGAGATGTACAGCCTTCAATCAGAATGTCTGAAAACGTCAGACAGTGGATTGGAAAGAGTTAAAACACATAGTAAATGTAGCGCAGAGCGTGTCTGACAAAACTGTAAAAACGTCAATAATAAATAAGCCTCTATGTGTTCAAATAAAGAAAGTTTCTGGGTAATCTAGAATAAGAACCAGATATTTGGCTTTAAATAAGACCAAGGTAATAATAGATAGTAAAAAGTAAGAATCAGCCCAGCCCAAATTAAGCATCAGATTAAAATTAACAATCAGATACAGATGAAGCAATCGTTAACATGACTTGCATGCTGTAGTACATGGGGATAATAACAAGTCAAATGTCAATCTAATGTTTGCTACATCTGTACTTATTCTAGAATTAGACTTGTTGGGTCTAGAATCAGTGCTAGATCCTTAGTCTTCAAGTCGAATCTACTGCTGAGTTTTTAGAATCAAAGCCATTCGAATGAGAGCCAGTTGCTTAGTTTTCATTGAGACATACAGATGCAGATACAATAAGAGCCTTTTTGCTCAGCCTAGAGAATAACCAATGAAGTCTGCAATAATAACCCAACTTTGAGTCTTAGAAATAGTGCAAAATAGCAGACTATACGAAGGAAAATTCAATATAATGCAAGTCCATTAATCTAGAAATCATTAGTAAACTCTTTAAGAAACTCCAATACCAAAGTCAACAAATCGTCTTTCATTTGTAGGATCTAGAAAGGGCTGCATCATATTGGATTCATGGAGAAGTTGTGCTTACAAGGTGTTTGTGGTTATCTTTTGAGACCTGAACTTCTACTGTATCTCAACGAAAATACCTGTTATCTATGATATATGGACGTCTCCAAACTCTCAACTTACCCTTGAGGAGACACTACATCTCCTTGTGGAAATTAGAACTGAAAACTGCATTTACTGATAGAGAATTATCTCTTACTTATTGTCATTCCCATGGCTCTTCACAGTGGGAGACTGCAAGAAAATGACTTTAAACCTAGTTCAAAATGATATCTCACTCCATCTAGAGTTAAAATTATGAAAGTCCCAAACTGACATGTGCTGGAGATGTCTAGTAGAGCCTGGCACATACTATCACATGTGGTGGCAGTGTTTTTGTATATACCCATTTTGGAGATGGGTCTCTAGGTATAGCACCAAACTTTGCTCACTGCTGGAACTTCCCCCTTCAATAATGCTCCCTCTTAGGCCTCTTTCACATGAGCACTGTTTTAGTACTGATTAGGTGCGTCCAAAAAAATGCATCTAAAGGAAAACGAACCCATGGTTTCATCCTATCTTTTGCCAGCACAGCGCCAGCGGCTCACATAGACTCCTATAGGTGCCAGCTAGCAAAGGGAGGGGGAGGGAGTGGGAGCTAATCTCGCTAATAGCAGCCGCGACGTGCTCATGGCTGCTATGCATTCATCTGATTTAACGTTCAGGTAGCTGCGCCATTTTAGCACGGCTGTCTGAGTTCTCAAGCAGGGCTCATGTAAAAGAGCCCTTAGCATCAGCCTTCCAAAAATGCCTCAGGCTGCTTTTAGATCAGCCTATTCTCGTTTGAACGAGCGAGTGACATCATCGCTACTTTGTTCGATCTCGTGTAGACTGTTTAGTGACATCATCGCTACTTTGTTCGATCTCGTGTAGACTGTTTAGTGACATCATCGCTACTTTGTTCGATCTCGTGTAGACTGTTTAGAGACATCGTTTGCTCCTTCAAACAAGCGTCATTCAGTATTTCACATGTAGGCTGGGTTCTCATGGGGCGGAATTGCCGTGCGGAATTCAAAGCCACAGCATGTCAATTCTATCACCGTTTCCGCTGCCAGCTCTCTCCTCCCTATGGGAAGAGATGGCCGCAGCGGAACAAGCTGCTTTCCAAAACCCAACGGGACGTCAGCTGTGGAAATCAAACAGAATTTCCGTGTGGTCCCACTGCGGACATTGCCCCTCCCAACGGTATCCCTGCCTCGTCGTATACTCGCCGCACACGGGCCATCTGAAGGGGCATATAAATGGGAGATGCAGCCATGACTTGGTTACAGCTGCCCTTCGTTCATGCGATTTCTTTCCGTGCTGCGGCTGACCGAAAATGGACGTCCCCGTGTGAAGGAGCCTTCTTATTAGCTTGACAAAGACCGCAGCAGCCGTTGAGACATGTATTTAAGAAAGGTGACATCTTTATAGATGCAAAGCTTTTTCACTTTTTTTTGCACCCTGTTTGCGGATCATCAAATTTGATTCCTCTCTGGGACGATGTTGGATTATACATATCCTTGGATTGAGCAGGCACATTATGCTGATCCGCGGCTTACCTCCATGAGTTTTGTGTTGTGCTGCTGACACTATTTTGTTTTTCTCTGCTATACATGAAGAACCCTTAGTCTGCAATTAAACTATTTAACTTGCTCTCTGCTACAGCTGAATCACTACTTGCACCTAAATGGGTTTGAGCTGCCCCACTACCATATCACAATGACCACACAAGGTAGACCTCATCTTTCATGTGGAGGAGTTGTCAGCCTGAGAACACCATTCTTATAATATTTTTTCATGAGCTTTGGAAGCCTTGGATATCCTTCTGTGTCTCCTCAGAATGTATCCGTAGAACCCTGTTTCAAGCAGATCTTTGCTGAACGCTCGATTTGGGTTGATGCCCAACTGAATTTTCAGCAGTTTCACACAAAGCCGGGTTCTACTAGTTTGATCTACTCAACACTTTCCCGATGAACATATTTCTACCTAGAAAGTATTCTGTTTGACTCTTTAGACTTCTCATGTCCATGGTTTCTCTATGTTTTCTTCTTTTTCTGCCAACTTTTGTACATATTAGAAAAAAAATTATATTCAGGAACTTCTTCATTCTTGACAAGTGGCACAAAATTGAATTTCATCATATTAAAAAAAAAAGCAAACACAAAATCTCAAAGTTAATGAAATTCAAAAACAGCAAAAAAAGTTTTCCTTGGAATTAAACAAGCACCAGAAAGTTTATTGAACCAAGAGGAAAAAACCAAAACACATCAATCATTAAAAAGGACGTCGTATAAATAGAGGGTTAAGGATGTACAAACACATGTGGTAGGTAGCCAAATAGGGTCAAAATCTCAGAAAAATGCATCATTTCCTGACGTGAAAGCTCAAACTTTTCTCTGCTCTGTCCAAAAGTTTTGACCTCACAAAGTGTCTCGGCCCGGCCTGATTAGAAGCTAAAAAGTCTTGGAAAATAATTGCACCTTAATTATATCTTCCATAGCCTGACCTGGTTTACTAACGCAATCTATATTCTAATGCCAGTCAACAGGTCATCAGTTAATAAAAATACCATTAACATCCCCTTGTGAGGACAGCACTCAGATATCCGTCAAGAGAGAGCACCAAGGCAATGTAATTTGCACGGTTTTTAGTGTAATTAACTGTACTGGGCACACAGATTTCCCTAGAGGACAAATGAAGTAAGGAAGGGGGGATGACCTTGAAACCGGTAACGGCTGGGCACTGCTCGGTGGAGAGTGGATGAAGCGACCTTGACAGATGCGAGCAATGAGTCAGCTCAGCCAAGACTGGTATAGACGCCAGAAGGATTTAACAAGCAATTTGTTTTGCCTGGCCTGGCACGGACGTTACCTTTTGAGCTGAGAAGCTGTGATGTTTCTGAGGCTTCCATTAATATCTTAACTTTTTTGATGCTTGTCCATACAAGTCCGCATCTTAGAAATAGATATTTTGCTGATAGCAGCATACAAGGATGATTCGCATGGTGCTGTCCAATTCAGCTCTGTTATGTCACTGGCTTCATTAAATAGATGGTCTAGTTACTGGACAACATATCCCCTATACCACCAACTGTGCATAACAAATCATCTGGTCTTACCTGTCCTCTACCACCACTGTAGCACCTCCATCCTCCCGCTATTTGTTGTTGAAGATGATGTCACCAGATATCACATGACCGCTGTTGCCAATCAGAAGCCACAACTTTACCGTTCTGAACTCCTGATATCAGGATGTGAGCGCTGATGCCAGGAGAATGGGTGGTGATGGTACAGTCTCTGATGGGCTGTATAGGTTACGTGATATCATCTGCAAAAACAAACACCAGGAGGATGGCAGGGCTACAGCACTGGATTGCCACTACAGAAAATGGGTAAGTACAGCTGATTTTGTTATTTTAGCAGAGTTGGTGGTATTGAAAGAATGTTGTTTGGTAACAGACAACCCCTTCTACCACTTCAGTGGCAGGTTTATTATTACCATGTCATACCTCACAGGGCAGGTTTTTTAAATGAGTCAACAATGCAATTAAAACCCCAGAAGACTTCAGATGACAGCTCATTGCACATTTCAGCACTAGAGCTGTCCACGAAAATCTTGCAGGGTTTAACTGCATGGTCAGTGCAGCAAACCCTGGAGATTTTCTGGCCGTGTCACTAAAGGGGTTAATTGTTAATAGGACCCATGTATAGATTGCACAACAAATGCAAAGTCTGATATCAGACATATTGTGGAATGATGTAAATGAAGTGAAGATGACCAAACATTTACATTATGCACTCAGAGACCCTCAGGGCTCACTCACACACGTGTATTTAGCCTGCGTATTGCGCATGTATTTTTGTATGCACAATACACAGTGCTAAAAGCCCACTGATTTACATTGGGCCAATTAGAGCTGCGTTTTTCATGTGCGTGTATTACGCACATGAAAAAAAACAAAAAAAAAAACACGTCCCTTTTTGATGTCTAATGGCTTAAACAGACAAGCTCCAATATGCTCACCGCTACGGAGCGTATGTGCGCATGCACAAGTCAAATTTTTTTGAACCATCTAAATGTTGCACTATTGCGCACAGTAAAAAAGAAAAGCAGAAAGATAGGACCGGCCCTATCATTTCTCGCACGTAGAATCCTGCTAGTCAAAATAAGAGCATTGAATTCAATAGTTTCGTTTTGTCACGTTTTGTGTCGGTGATTTTCAATGCCGCAAAACCTGACAAAATCGTGTTTGTCTGTTTAAGCCCTAATACGCAGCATGATCATAGTCTGGTTCATACAATATGCAATAAATACGCATATTACATGTGTCTTTGCTGCATACTGTGCATTACACGCCTTCAAAAACAGGCGCATAATACATAGGCTAAATACGCTCGTCTGAGTGAGCTCTTAGTTGATCATGAGGGACCCCAGTATTGATCCAGAATATGTGTGGGAGGCAGCCGCACACTGCAGCTTAGTGGCAGATGGGGGCCCAAGGGCCCCTTACCCCATAGGAAGTCAGTATAATATGCATGGTCAGAAGGAGGGCTATTATATGGTTTTCTTGGGCCCCGAAGCTTCCAGTTATTCCTGCATCTGTCAGCACACTTCAACAGTTTTTGTTTGGGGCAATAAAGGTAAAAATTCCAATAACTTTTTTAGTAAAATTATTATAACATAGTTCCCAAAAATCCCGGTAATCCTTAATGTGATTGATGAGTCTGTGCCCAAATTTACACTTCCTTTCTGGAATCCAATTCCAGACATTACATACAATATTAAACTAATAGCAAATCTAAACAGCAGGAGTGAGAGCCCAGCTCACAAGAACTCTATGCCTAGGGATGTTGTGATAGGCCTCCCTAAAGAGATGTGTTCTTAGGGCATGCTTGAAACTGTGGATATTGGTGATTAACATGGTTGTCTGGGGTAGCTCATTCCAGAGAACTGCTGCAGCTCAGGAGACATCTGGGAGACGGAAGTGGGAAGAAGAACTTCAAAATCAAGGATCATTAGCAGAATGGTGAGCACATGGAGGGTAGTAAACAGAGATGAGGGAGGAGATATAAAGTGGTGCAGCACTGTGGAGAGCTTTATGGATGAGCGAGATAAGTAGTGTTGAGCGAACCGAATCGGTAAAACTCTGTTTCAGGCTGAACTTTGCTAAAAGTTTAGTTTGGAATGAACCTATACCTATATCGTTTTGCAGAGATCTACCTGAAACATGGTTCTGCTGGTTCAGTTCATCCAACTGGTGTATAACACTGCCTAAGAGCCATAAAGCCTTTTATAACACTCTCAGACTTGCAGTTCGGTTCATACTAATTCAGACTGAGCCAAAAGTTTGACATCCTGGCCAAATCGAACTTTTAAAAAGTTAACTTATTACTAGTGATACGTATCAATTACATTTGATAGTGGCCGGGCAACCAGTGACTGGCATTGGGTGGAGGCCTTGGTGTAGGACAGAAAGATGAGACTGCAGACAGGATAGATTTGATGGAGAAAAGAGGGGAAAACTGATCAATAGGGAGTTGCAGAATTTGAGTGTAAAATGGATTAAGACAAAAACAAGAGATTTTGCTGTTTTCAAGATTGTTCTTCCTCTTAACAAATCACTGGTCAGACCACACATAGAATATTGTGTACAATTTTAGGCATTGGTACTCACAAAGGACATATCAGAGCTTGAGTGGGTCCAATGCTACAATACCGAGAGAGGTCATCAAAACTGTGATTTAGTTTATAAAAAAGACGGCTGAGGGGCGACCTAATAACTATATATGAACAGTACAGAGATCTCTCCCATCATCTGTTTATACCCAGGACTACTGGCATAACTATAGGGGATGCAGTTGCACCCGGACCCAGGAGCCTTAGGGGGCCTCTCTTCACCATATAGGGAGCCCAGTACTATGAGTAAAGCATTATAGTTGGAAGCTCAGTTACAGGTTTTGTATTGGGCCCCAGGAGCTTCAAGTTATGCCTTTGCACAGGACTGTGACTGTAACAATGGGGCACCCTCTACATCTAGCGGAAAGAAGGTCTACACCGACATAGAAGAGGGTTCTTTACTGTAAGAACAGTGAGACTATAGAACTCTCTGCCTAGGGATGTTGTGATGGCGAATTTGATAAAACAGTTCAGGAGCGGCCTGGAAGCCTTTCTTGAGTGTTACAATATTACAGTTTTAGTCACTAATTACTTCAAAAGCCATGGGGATTATTCTGATTGCCAGATTTGGGGTCGGGGAGGAATTTTGTTAGCCTAAAATTAGGAAAATTGGCTTCTACTTCATTATGTTTTTTTTTTTTGCATTCCTCTGGATCAACATTGGGGCTAATAGGCTGAAGTTGATGGACAGATGTCTTTTTTTCAGTCTTACGCATACACACATTATGTTACTATGAATTGAAACGACCCTGGAAAAACCATTTTCTGCGGAGTGAGTTCACCTTGTGTTCTGCATTACAAGACAAAAAGCAAAACCTGCTCACTCATGGCAAAACATTCAAGCTCCCGTATGTCCTGTCCAAAAAAAGCACTGAAAACAAACAGATTTTGGAGCACACAGCACTAATCCACCGATCCTGGGGAAGAGGCAGAATCTTATCCCACCGAGTATTCACAGGAAAAGTCTGACTACGGCAGTAAGAGGCGGCTTCACGGGGTTAAATTGTCATATTCAGGAAATGGTAATGAGGGAGAAATAGATTTTATAAAGAAATGTAGAAACATTACATAATGGAGGATGTGGGGTTGGGGTTTGGTCTTCGGAGACCGTATAACACATAGTAGGCTTAGATACACAGCTGAACAGACAGTTTACATTTGATAGGCTTTGAGGCACCAGCTCAGAATACAGTATCGCATGTGATAGATATGGATCAGCTGACAGAACATGATATAATTAGATGCAGCGGCTCTGAAGACTGTATCGCATATGATATGGTTAGATACAACAGCTCTGAAGACAGTATCACACATGATATGATTGGATACAGGGGCTCTGAAGACTGTATCACACATGATATGATTAGATACAGCGGCTCTGAAGACTGTATCACACATGATATGATTAGATACAGCGGCTCTCAAGACCGTATCACTCATGATATGATTAGATACATGGGCTCAGCAGGCAGTATCACACATGATATGATTAGATACAGGGGCTCTAAAAACAGTATTACACAGGATATGATTAGATACAGGGGCTCAGCAGGCAGTATCAAACATGATATGATTAGTTGCAGCAGCTCTGAAGACAGTATCACACATGATATGATTAGATACAGGGGCTCTGGAAGCAGTATCACACATGATATGATTAGATACAGGGGCTCTGAAGACAGTATCACACATGATATGATTAGATACAGGGGCTCTGGAAGCAGTATCACACATGATATGATTAGATACAGTGGCTCTGAAGACAGTATCACACATGATATGATTAGATACAGTGGCTCTGAAGACTGTATCATACATGATATGATTAGATACAGCAGCTCTGAAGATAGTATCACACATGATATGATTAGATACAGCAGCTCTGAAGATAGTATCACACATGATATGATTAGATACAGGGGCTCTGAAGACGGTATCACACATGATATGATTAGATACAATGGATCAGCAGACAGCATCATGTGATGGGCTTAAAAACACAGCTAGGCAGAGAGTATCACACATGATAGGTTAGGTATAGCAGACCAGAAGACGGTATCACATGTGATCGGTTTAGGAACATATCTGAGAAGACAATATTAGTATTAGGCTGGGCTCACACGGGTGGATTCCAATTGCGGAATCCGCGATCGGCATCCATGTGGAGGATCCATGGCAAAACATGAACTTATGCTTTTTTGCTCACGCTTGCGGATATGAATTACGTATTCCGCGAAAAAAGGAAAAAATCGCAGCATGCTGTATTTTGCCACGGATTCTGTGCAGACGGCCTCCATTGAAGTCAACAGAGGCTGTCCAACCCGCAGGCCATACACAATTATCATTGCGTATGGGCCGCAGGTACTAGCGTCATTGCTAAGCCATGGCAAACATTCAAAAAAATTAAAAAAGAAAGTTTGTTTGGCTCACTTTCCCAAACGGGACCTCCAGCTGCCTGATGCAGATCCTCCACGGAGCTCAGACTTAAGGGCTTCTACCCACTAGCGTTTTTTTAACGATGCAATATCGCTGCGTTTTTTAATGCAAATGTCAATGGGACTTTCCAATGTTAAAATCACATCACACAAAAAAATCGCAAGAAGACCACGGCTGTGAAAAAGCCTGGTCTACAGCGGAAACATGTCGCACTTTGGAAGTTGTCATGTCTCTGTTTTATAAGTAATATAAATAAAGAAGATTACCCCACGAGAAGCCGACTTACACTGAAACTTTTTCTGCGCATTCAAAAAAATACCTGTACTGTGCCTGACCAACGGCGAGCCTCCATGGTCATCCACAATACAGAAAAAGAAGGAAAGCAAGGTCGCTGACAAGGCTCACAGCCGGAATCTACTGCAGGCCTCCCGCATGCCGAATCCAGTCTGCCCTGCCTTAGGCTTCATGTCCACTGGATAAATCGATTTAGGAAATCTGTGTGGATATCCCGCACGCGTGATCCGCACCGTAGGGATGCATTGAACACCTGCATGTATGTAAATACCTGCGGATGTCAATTTTCCCTCCCCCGCGGATCGCAAATGCGTGAAAACACCAGTGGTATGCTCCATTTTAGTGCAGGTCTCCCGCAGGCTTCCATAGAAGCCTATGGAAGCCGTCCGGATCTGCGGTACACCCGCAGCTGAATTTCCGCTCTCTGGCGCAGGAGAGCAGGAGTTAAAAAAAAAAAAAAAAAGAGTGCACGGCGCATGCGCGCAGCACGCTGCCGGCGTGCCGAGCTCATCCGCCGGGCAGAAGCAAAGAAGATCCGGCAGCGATGGACGGTAACCCACAGTTTTTGCTTCTTACTCCGCCTTCTTTATGCTACATATGTCTAGCACTGGCCGACCTCAAGGAAACTTTGTGTCCCCTTATTAAACTGTTACAAGCAGTCAGCTTAGAACTTCTGTAACATTGGCAACTTCTAGGTCCGTGTCATGTCATTCTCATACTAGTCTTAGTAGTTCACACATCATCAATCTAATTTGCAATCTTTTGTGATCTTTTATATTCTTGAGCCTAAAAGAGTTCCAGCTTTTATTCTTCTGCCTTTTAGGTCTTTTTTCTAAGTCTGTGCAGCATGGAAAGTCAGCCTATTGTACAGCAGATAGAACTTACAGAGATCAAGTAACTCCATGGAGGGAAGCAGGGGTCATCCAGACGGGAAGTCAACCGTTTCAGGCCAACTGTACTCACACACCTTGCAGGGTACACATACAGGTAAAAGTGCTGCTTACAACAGCAGGACTCAATAGGGATTCATTAAGAGTTAATTAATTGGTTAGTTAACTTGAAATGACTTTTCCAGTTTCCCTTTAAGAATATTTGAGAATAAATCTGAATTTTGCAGTATAATTAGGGTGACTACAGGCCTTTATTATTTTTTTTGTTTAATTGGGAATAAATCTGCTATTTTATTATAGCTCTCCAATCAGTTTCTAATTGAATTAATTTGTGAGCTCACTTTATTATTAACCTAGGTCAAGCCTTCATTTCAATTAGGAAAATATTCTAACTTCTGTTTCCATGAACCTGAAATTAACCCCAGTTGGTTTGTTCTGTGTCAGGGACCTGTTGCTTCGTGTAGAAAATGTGGGACAGAATTTTAATCAGAAAACGTCTCTCGTTGTGTTATTACAAAGACGAGCTGATAAATAATATATAGAAATAAACAATGTATTTGGGGAAATTGACTTTTGTACTGAAATCATAGCAAGATTCATTTATATACAATAAAAAATACATATGTACAGACCTAGCAAAGTTTAAATTGACACAATTGCATTAAATGAACTGTGGGACAGAGCTTTCACTTGCCTCTCAATAACTTTGCAATGGCTTTTAGCTTGACCCACTTCTAGTTGTTTGCTGCAGGAGGCAGACAGCTCCATACATTTCACCGAGGTTGCTACTGCAAGCTGAGTCCCATTCACTTCAATAGGGCTTAGCCTGCAATATCAAGCTTACTGTGCAATGTATGGAGCAGTCTGATTCCTGTAGCTAAACAGCTAGAAGTTGGACAACCCCTTTAAGATAATATAACTTGTTGCAGCAAGTTACTGTATCAGCATTAGGTTAAAGTTTGCTACATCTGTGTATATTCTTTTTACGGGTACTGGTGCAATATGTCTCCACAAGCAGAATGGGTGGAGACATAGGTTGGACGCCCATACACGCCCACAACTGGTGATTGGCTGGCTGGCCAACACATCGAAGACTGTTTGTAGGCCGATGCAGGCTTCAATGTGGAGGCCGGTGTACCCTGTTGTGAGGATGGCCTTTTTTGAAGCAGCATGCCATTCGTTGGCCAGTTCCTCCAGCTGTGCCATGGTGACACCGGAGTGCGTGCTGACAGCTTCACACACAAAACCATACAGCTGGAAGCTGCAGCTGTACCACTCCTGGCGCGGAGCAACACAATATAGACCATCACGCCACTGAACCAGTCCGGCTCTCTCCAGCAGAGGCTCCGCCACTCACCCTGCGACTGCTGTAAATCCTCGGCGTCCAAATAGAATCACCGGTTCTGGCAGTGACTGCTGGCAGCACTCCTGCTGCTACTCGCATATTTCCTCCAAGCACCAAGGCACACATCAGGGAAGCTGAGGATGCTCTGTCCCCTCACTGCATCTTCTCCTCCATGGGACAGCAACGCCGATCTAATCTCCTCCACTGCTAGCAGATGCGGACGCCAGCCAATCCGGAGTTTCAGGGCCGTTACCTGTCACTCTGTAGGTCTCCACCCATACGTCCGGTGTCGACAAATTGCAATAGTACCCTTTTTATGTATATAGGGCCAATATATTCTGAAGCACTTCACAAAGCAGAGGGTACATGAACAGAAAATAATATTTAGAATGATAATCAGACTTTGCATGCAGTATTAAACCAGTAAGTAATTTAAATAATAAGGGTGAGAGCCCAGCTCATAAGAGCTCACAATCTATGAAAAGGCTTTAGGTACACAAGAGGTACAAGTGCTTCTTCTGTACAATGGTCCAGCCATCTGCTATATAAACAGGATAGTATATATAAAGTTGTATGAGCTGGTCATCAGCTGGTATCTGTATATGTACAGATATGAAGTGCATTAGAGTGTAAGGGGTGTGGGGGATACAATGGGATCAAGGGAGTCAGGTCCTGTGTGAGAATGTAGATGGGTAAAAGGAGTTGGGTTCGATTAGGGGTTGTGGTAAGCCTCCTTAAGGGCCTCTGCAGCCTTTCTGTTGTCCTCCTTACGTTTCAGAGGACACCCTTCTTTTGCCCCTACAGGGTGCCCCCTTCTGAAGCCTTCGCCCTTACTTTCCCAGGTGTCCTCCACTACACTAGTCCTTTCCTTGTTCCCCCCTCAGGGCGCCCACCCACTGGCGTTTTTTTTTCCCTGCGAAATTCGCAGCATTTTTTTTCTGCAGGGGTCTATGGGACTTGTAATGTTAAAATCGCGATCGCGCAAAATCGCAATTTACCGCGAATCGCGGTAAATTGCGATTTTGGGCGATCGCGACTTTAACATTACAAGTCCCATAGACCCCTGCAGAAAAAAAATGCTGCGAATTTCGCAGGGAAAAAAAAACGCCAGTGGGTGGGCGCCCTGAATGTTTTCCTCATATGCAGGTTTTTCTTCTTTGGTTTTTCTCCTACGCAGCTTCGCCCTTGCCCCTTTCTGGGTGTCTCCCTGCTTTGTAGCTATTCTTCCGAGTGTCCTCTTCTGCAGTCTTACCCTTGTCCATCCTTGGGTATCTTTCTCTGAAGCTTTCCTCCTGACCCTTCATTGGTGAACTTATTTGCAACCTTTCCCCTGTGTTTATCAATGTCTGTCTTGCTCTGCAGCTCCCCTTGTCCATCAATGAGTGTTCTCCTCTGCAGCTCCCCCCCCCCCAAGTATCTTCCTCCTTTGTAACTTTCTCCTAGTCCCTTTCCTGCACCCATAGGGCTGTACATGCCCCAACTAACAACTAAACACACAAATATACACTAATTTCATATGTTAATGTGAGTGTAATATATATACGCCAACCATCACTATTGATACATCTAGCCTTGAAAGGTGTTGAAGAACATGTAACAGAATCATAAAGCAACATAGTAGGTAAGGCTGAAAAAAGACATCTGTTCATCCAGTTCAGCCTGTTACCCCCCAATGTTGATCCAGAAGAACGCAAAAAATAAACCAATGAATATTAGTTAAATAAGTAAAGAAATTTTTTATGGTTTCAGTAATTATTACAAAACAGACTTTTATAAACTAAAAATAAAACAAACTGAAAAAAACTAGTAGAGAGGCATCATTGTGCGTCCAGTAGGTCAGATGTGCTGCTTTATGGGGGAGTTACTTCTCTAGGGGTTGATCTCACCGTCCAGCACATGAAAAAAATGCCTTTGTTTAGAATCACATCTTAATCCTGTTCTGTCGCCTCCATTTACCAGTGACAATGGAAATGAAGAGACCTTGATTGATCGGACAGTGGGAGCCGTCGACCGCTACAGACTGGATACGATTCAACATGCGCGGAGCAGAATATGAGATGTTTACGTGAAAAATCAATATTATCTGCCTGGGATTTGCTAGAAACTCTAATAATGTGTGAAGTGATGCCTAAGACCCCGGATCAGATCAACAAGTGCAACCAGCTCTGTGCCATCACCTCAGAGGAGTACCTTCCAAGGAGGCTTTAGAATCCAGATGATACACTGTATCCATTAAAAAAGTATTACATTTTATAACATTTATTCTGTAATTTTCTGTATTTTGATAAATGCAATTTGACATTATTACAATATTTTTTCATTATTACATTTTTTCTATATTTGCTACATCCTGCTGATTTCAGTTTCATTACATTGCTTACCAAGAGAAGCTTAATTATCCGTTTTCAAAATTTCTTTACTCTACATTTATACAATATTATTCATTTTTTATGTTTTGATGTTATATTCCATTTTCTTTTATTAGACTTTTTTTTTTAAACTTCTTTTAATTTTTTGTGGGGGTTAAAAAAATGATTTGTTGCATGGAATCGAAGAACAGTTTTTATGAAACAAGGAAGGGTTGTTTTCTCCATTGTGATACAAAATTGTCCAAATTCAACCAACTCCTTACAACCTGTAAGCAATATGGCACCTGTAGAAATCTATGGACCCTACTGTATCTCATCGTACAGAGCTCCAGCTGGTCACAAAGCTGGGCAACAATGTGCCTATGATTTTGTAAATGGGGACAAGATTTTTCAGCCTTGTCGCCATTTGCATCGCTGCAATGAAAGAAATGTTTACTGTGCATAAAGCAGATGTGTCACACCATAGGCATGCCTGCTAGATGACCTGACCCCAATGTAAGCATCGCCCAGAAGAAGCTGCATAAAGATACATATCCACAGTGCCTATTCTTCTACTCCTCTTAACAATATCTGTCTTGGGACATGTAAGGAATATGAGCAGCAATTTCATTCTGCTTGATTCATAGAGAATCCAAAATAAAAAGGCCATGTCATGTTCCATTGAACATTGTGGTATGGAGGGCATATACCATGCCCATGTCTCAATAATACAGACCCACATGGAATCCATGTGCCAGCACACAGACTTCATGCGCGCAGCTCCACATAATAAAATGTGTCTCTCTGTGAACCTCCAGTGAAACAAATCTTTATAGACTCAACTTTTATTTAGGTGTCTAGGAAAGTTGGGTGACATCGTCTATGGGTACTAATGGAATGGAGAGATGCAAATCAAGTAGTACTGAAAATAACATGCTTGGCAAATATTATCCTAGGCATTCTAAATAATGAAGGGGGGGTTCTCATTCAGAAACTTAATTTATTAGCCAGCGTAGAGGGATTCCAAGAGCTGCTCTCTCCGGAGGACTCAGCTTCTCTGTTTATTACATGGAGAACCCATTGATTTCACTGGGAAACACCTAATATGGATGGTCTCTTGTGGAGGCGCTGCAGGGAAATTGAATAGTTCCTACATAATCCCCTAAAGATTATAGCTGATCTCTATGGGTGCCAACAGCTGAACAATCTGTGATCATCTTATCCTTACAGGACTCTTCTAACTAAAAAGGATTGTCCAAAGCTGACATATTCTTTAGCCCTATTTACACAGGACGACTGTCAGGCAAATGATGCCCGACATTCGTCCCTGCATGTACTCGCTCCCATGCTGCTGCACAGGATCGAGTATCGTTGGCTCATAGCAGGGAGGCTGTAGGAGATTTCACTCCTCACTCCCCCCGCCCCTCTCCATTCACTTTAACAGCGGCTGTTCAATACTGAATGGCCGCTGTTTACACTGAACGATCATCGTTCAGCATTTTAAGCTGCACAAAGGGAACCTGTCACTTTGGAACAGCACCATAAACTAAGTTATGATTCTGTTCAAGCAGGTGATAGGAAGCAGGGAGTCTCACTCATCCCCACTGCGTCCACCGGTCTAAATTCTGATTTAAATTGTTTTGTGAGAAAAATGGGAAAAGAAAAGTTTTTTGAATTTTTATATTTTTTATTTTTAGAAATTATATCTGACTTAAATTTTTAATTTTTTCTGTAAACCACTTAGGGGACTTGACATTGTAATGGCTTGATTGCTTCTACAATATACTGCAATACTTCAATATTGCAGTATGTTATATTTTTAACCTTCACATATTAAGTCCTACCATAGACAGGGCCTAATATAATTGAACTTATAGCAGTCTTTACTAGGCCGAGGGCTACCACCATGGCAACCTGCAATCACATCACAGGGGGGCATTGGTGAGTCAAAGGGGGGGCACTCCTCCGGCTGACAACTTACATCCTGTGCTCAGGATTAACAATGCATGTAAGCTGTCAAACTACCGTGATCGGAGCTAGCTGTTCGTTGTATGTCACAGACAGGGCAGGGGTTAATATGTTCCTGTCATGCAGAGTTTATGTTACACAAAAAATAAATTAAGCCATCAATTTTATTATGTTCTATTGCAACTCCAACTGCTTTTGTGCCTGTACTAAAAATAATCTCTGTACTTGGATGATCGTCATCCAGAGGTTGCGGCTAATCGAATGGTGGAAGTTACATTAAGCCAAAATAGGATCTTTGCTTTTGCCACCATGCAACATCATACATTTCACAAAGTACTCGCATGTCATGTTATACACGGACATACTCAATTTTTTAAGTAAATATTATTAATTGAACAAGCTCCCTTAAAGGGGTTTTGTCCTTGAAAAAAAAATCTATTCTTACCTATCCCTCCCCAGGCAGTCTTCTTACAGGATCTTCTCCCCGATCTTCTCCTGGCTCCTGCAGTACCCCCGTGTCAGGTCACCTCCATCCGGCCGGATCCTCTATTTCCTGTTTCCATAAGCTGCAGTTCACTTCCTGTAGTGCAGTGAATGCTACGAGTGCGGCAGCGTTCCCTGCTTAGCAGGGAATGCCGAATCCTCCGCAGCCAGCTTTATTGCGCATGCTCAATATCTTGCCACTAGTGAATGCTGGCAACATACGCTCCGTCACTGGAAGAAGAGGATCTGGCTGGTGTGGAGGAGTCGGGAGAAGATCAGTGAGGTGAAGATCTGGTAAGAAGGCTGCCTGGGGAGGAATAGGTAAGTATTAGTGATGAGCGAGCATACTCGCTGAGGGCAATTGCTCGAGCGAGCAATTGCCCTTAGGGCTTAGTCAGACGGGCGTTTTTTTGCCGCGATTTGCGCATGCGCATGCGTCCGGCGATTTTTAAAAACCATTGCTTCGCAATGGTATCGGACACATGAGCGCTTTTTATGCGCTCGTCCGAAAAATTATAGAACAAAAAATCGCAGATCGCACCTATCTGCGATCTGCGATTCCTGTTCGCTTCTGTATATGCGCTCAATGGGGCCGGCGGCAGCAGCGCCGACCCCATTGAGAACATATAGAAGACAAATCATTCTTCTCTGCCACAGCTGTAACAGCTGTGGCAGAGAAGAACGATGTTTGCCCATTGAATTCAATGGAGCGGCAATACAGCCGCTCCATTGAAAGCAATGGGCTGCCGGCGTGCGCGGGGTTAATTGTCGGGAAGGGGTTAAATATATAAACCCTTCCCTGCAATTCATGCTAAAATGTGTTAAAATAAAAAAAAATTGTATACTCACCTTTCCGCTGCAGCCGGAGTCCAGCTTTAAAATCCCCGCCTGCTGAATGATCTGCTCTGATTGGTCACAGCCTGACCAATCAGAGGCCGGTTTCACTCACACACCCATTCATGAATTCATGAATGGGTGAGTGACTGCTGCCTCTCAGCGCTGAGCCAATCAGGGGCAGGTCTGACTCACATCCATTCATGAATTCATGGATGGGTGTGAGTGAGGCATGCCTCTGATTGGCTCAGCGCTGAGCCAATCAGGGGGCAGGTCTGACTCACACCCCCTTCACACCCACTGCAGGACGGCTGCCCGGAGCTGCAGGCAGAAGGTGAGAATGCAATTTTTTTTTATTTTAACACATTTTAGGATGGATTGCAGGTAAGGGCTTATATATTTAAGCCCTTACCGACAATTCATCCCGGGCTCACCCGCAGCGCATTGCTTTCAATGGAGACGGCTGTATTGCCGTCTCCATTGAATGCAATGCGCTGGACAGCTCCGGCCCGTTTCTAATGAAACGCGGCTAGGAGCAGATTTTCGGGCGATTTGCGGGCGACTTGCGCGCACCGGTCACGCGATTTGCGGATGCGCATCCGTCATGCGATCCGCAAATCGCGGCAAAAAACGCCCGTCTGACTAAGGCCTCAGCGAGTATGCTCGCTCATCTCTAGTAAGTATAGATTTTTTTTTAATGACAGAACCCCTTTAAATCACAGCATTGGAAAATGAGGAAAAAAACACATTTTTCCTATTACTGACCAATTTTCCCTAAAAAAAAGATAGACCTATAAAATGAATTAATATCAGCTCCAAGTTTAAATGATACGAAACCCAGTATGCCCTGAAAATAAAGGATGAAGGGGTTAAGTAACTGCTTATTTCATCCTGCACAATTGCAGTAAAATGTTGCAATCTGCGCATAGCATATTATATAATAAGTTACAAACTGATAACATGAGATGAAGTACGGAGAAAACTTTTTTCTGATTGGAAAGTGAGAAATGGATCTTCAAAGAAAAAAAAAAAAAAGTTCTTATCACACGGAATAATTTAACGTCATTCGCTCCCTGCAAAACGGGTGACAAATAACCTGCAAGGTGTGTATATTACAGAGTCTTGTTTATGGGACCACGGTTCACATTTTGCTGAGGGATTGTTCTAAGCAAAGAGATGGAAATAATCTGTAGTGATACTTTATAACCGTATTACGCTTTGAGTGGCGGCCATAAGTCTTTATATACAAAACGGATAACTAGGTTAGGGAAATGCGTGGAGCGCGGCTGAGAAATAACACATCATAAAGGCACTTTCAGAAAACTATCAGCTTCCTATCTGCCCTATAAATTACAAGGAGTGTCAGTCTGGCATAGCGAGGGGATCAGACGGCGATCTTTGGTGGAAACGAGGGCGAAGACATTGCAAACGTTTCTACTGTGCATACTAAAAGGCTGAATAAAGAGAGATTTATGGGCGTTTGCTGCGCTCATATTTCCTGAAAACCTCAGCGCTTTGCAAACAAAATGACTTAAACAAACAGCGTAATGCAAAAGCGGAACATTTTCATATATGAAGCGCCAAAGATTCAATAAAACCTAATAGATTTCATGATAGAAAGAGTTTTCATATAAGTAAAGGTGACTAACATGGACTCTGTAGTCATAAATGTCACATTCAGCATCACCATCATCTGTCTTTAATAACTCTGGGCTGTATATACTTATTTATCAAGTGCAGAAAAGAAACTGTGGCTACTTGGAAAGGGTCAGCAGGCAGGCTAGACATGCTGGATGAAAACAGCTTTCGATATCTCACCTATTAATCATATTTTGTATTATGCTTTTTTCAATTTGAGTGAGTATATGCAGTTCATTGCCACTAGGAAACCATCAGCAAGTTGCTGTTGATGGATCTGTTATCCTTATTGCATTTTTAAAAAAAGTGTATAATGTTGTTCTGCTCTGAATGGACTATGGGTTTGATTCAGCGCTGCTTTATGTATAAGTCAATCGGTTCGCGGGTGATGATCATAGGATATATTTAGCCGAACCTCTTTGGTGAAGTTCATTATTATGGCTGCTGGTTATTGGAAACCATCAGCAAGTAGTTGTTGATGGATCTGTTGTTCTTATTATGTGTCTTTTCACTACATTGTGTGCATTATGGAGAGAATGAGCCTTCTCTGAAGTTGGTTATAAGGCTGATACTGAGATGAATAGGACAAATACAACAACATTTTTTAAAAATTCCCTTTTCGGGGCTGTGAATGATTTATCTTGCTAAAACATGAAAATTTTTGGAGGAGAATTTTTCTTTTTTTTAATTTTAATTTTTGCACTTTTTATTAACTAAGAATTTTCAATAGGAGGAAATGTTAAAGCACACCTATGGTAAAATGTGGCTTCTTCCCCACCTTTCTGTAGGTTGTAGTTTCCTTTTTCCCTGCCTGCAGGCTTTACTTATATGTTCAGAAACCTTCTCAATGGGATTGTTCTCAGTAAGAGGAACACAGTACTCTTGTAGATATACGGTAACACACTTTATGATCACTTTTTGCTCTACTGGCTAACAAGGCAACAAACTTTTTTCTTGAAACCCTCTGGGTGACCAAACAATACATGTAGTGTGAAATAATGCAGAGAAGATAGGGAGGAGAGGAGGAGGATGCAGCTGCTAGTGATGGGTCAGGTCGCTCTCGAATGAGTCGGTTCTAGGAGTTGGATCCTTCATATGAACAATAGGAGCTTTGATCTTGCCAGTGAACTAGAGGTAACTCATTTAACCTGTCTATTTAGGAGGTTGAATGGCCAGTTTCTCGGGCTGCTCTGTCTTCCTCTTGTCTCTGCACTCTAATCTGAGTTTGTAGAGTCTGCAGAAACTAGATGAGGGCAGAGAAGCGGACAGGCTTCATTTTGGAAGGCTTCTTCCTATGAGCCGTATTATGAAGTGAAAGGGAGACGAGGGGCTGCCTGTCCGCTGCTGTGTCCTCCTCTTGTAGATTCTACAGAGTCAGATTAGCGCACAGAGACTGGAAGAGAGCAGAAGAGCTTCTAGTGTTAAATGAAAGGCCATTTAAGAGCTAAAAGAATCAATCACCTCTTTTTGGTGAGCTGAGCCAAATGATCCAGCTCACCAAAAAGAGCCAAAATGGCCATTACTATGGTAGCAACTGCCGTTTCCCTCCATGGGTGTGTGAGACTGCATGCTGTGAGAGGGGGGAGGGAGCAACAGATTGAGACATATGATTCGTCAAGGCACACAGCTCAGCTGTGAGATCATATATTAGGATAAGCTCACCCACTTAGAGGGAATGGAGAAAGAAAATGTACATTTCTAGAACCTAGCAGATGGATGGAAAAAGGCCCGAAATATACAAGATACACCAACATTTCTGGATGCCCAGCATCTTATAAACATCTTCAGGGCCTCAAGGAAAGATCATAGCTGACTTTTGATGTTGACAATATTTTTGACCAAAACTTTTAAAACCTTATGATCTTAGATTAAAATTCTTTATTTTCTGCTTTCAAAATATTAAAACATTTTTATGATTGGTCCATAAATCTTCAGGGTTTTTTTTTTTTTGCTACTATTATCTAAGTTTGTGCTGTCATGTACACAGTGAGCCAATGTTATCATGTTCTGAGCTCTTTTCATTGACTTATATTATGTGAGTTTTTCCAAGGTTAGAACTTAGAACATTAGCAAGAAGAACGGCGGTATGACCTTCACTTGACCTTGACATTTTCTAGTCTAGTTTTCAAAAGGTCAAAATCTGAATTACCGGGAATAGTGTATTTTCACCCAAACTTTAATAAAACACGATCTCAGAGATGGAATTTTATGTTCTGCTGCTAAATTGTTTAATAAAAACAGCAATGTCCTTCTCGGCTTTTATTTCTACACAGCAACATTGTAACCAGATGAGAGAAGATTTTTCTTTTGCAGGGGTTGATTGGTTCATTTTTTTTAGCCGTGTAAAGAAGGTTATACATATTTGATGAATGTCTGCTAAAGCCTCTGATTTGGTGAGACCAGAAGACCAACTAATGTGTATAGAACTATCCTAAATCACCCTGATAACAGTTGTTGGGAAAAAGAAGGGTCAGGCATATTGAATATCAACATGCCTGATCATTTTGTTCTCAAGGAAGATAATCTGCTGCCAGAAGTGTTTGACAATAACTAATTTTCCTCTCTCACATGCACTTAGTGAGCATGTGTTTGAATGGGTAGGTGCAGGAGGAATAATTGTTGGTCAAATGGTCAAAAGCTATCTAAAATGTTTATCCAGTTTTAGTATCAGACATACTCAGGGCTTAATGGTCAACACACAGCAAGGAGTAAATACAATGGAAACATCCAAGTAATACTGAAAATATGACAGATATATTTCGATCACAATGGTAATGTTAGAAGGAATTAGAGTAGGCTCAAGGAGAAGCAGGATATCATCGTGAATGTTAAGAATTTTTTCCTTATCCATTATTTGCCGTGTTTCTTCAAGATTTTACATTAAAATGATGTCCATGCACCAACTGAATATAGCAAGGTGCGGCATGATAACTTAATACAAAAAAAAGGAAAATATCTATTTCTATCATTGAACCAGGTTTTTACACTAATATCCTTTTACTTTACTCTTCCAATAGCAATTGTAAGTCATTCTACACACTTATCCAAGTCATCATTTCCAACCTTGTAGTCAAAGGAAACAACAGACATCCGTCAAAATGTAAAGTTTTCTTTGATTTAGGGAAGCCCTACCAAACACAGGTTTCCTCAAGATCTGTAGTTCCTCAGGGATTCCCCATAATTTTGACTGAAACAATTGCAAACTGGTGAAAATTCGGGGCAGCCAAAGCAGTCATGCAATCCAAACCACAATTTAGCAGTAGGTAAGAATTGTTGAATGCCTTATTGCCCCCTACACTGAGTTTCTTTGAGGTCGGAATGCAAACAGAGATCTCCTTCAAAGAAATAAGAACTACTCTGTTTGCATCATTATGGCAAAGGTTACAAAAAAACAAGGTAGCGCTGCAAGAGAATGGATCATACTAAGGGTGGAATCAAAAGGTACACTCATCCAGCATCACAGGGAAAGGAATCTCTGTACACCTAAGGGCCAAAACCAAAAGAGCCAAAGAAGAATCCATAGTACAGGTAAAACTTCCCCAATCACTAGATTTGTCCGTTAGGATCATTGAGAGACTGACGTTCCTCATACACACCAGTGATAATGATTCTGAGTCCACCCCTTCCATCCATACAGAACTTGAAATCTATGTTGTTATCATTGCACAAACTGGCCATACTGTCTTATCAATAAGATCGAGGCTGAGGTTGAGGCTGTCATCTGCTGGACTCTTGGCTCACATAACTGTATCAAAGCCTGAGCCAACTGGGAGACCTCTGGTTCTCTGGTAGTCAGTCTAACCCTGACAGAAATATATTATATTATGCTCTATCATATCTATAGTGGATGCAATTGGGACAACAAAATGTTTACCCCTAAAGCTTGCTCATTAGGCACTGAGTCAACAAGTATCATGTGGAACTTCCTTAAGCAGTCTCGACTCCTTTGGAACTAACCCAGAACAGGTATTGGCTGGCCCAGGGTTTGCTCTTAGTGGATCTATTTGAAAAGTCTAAATGTAGTTTCATCACCAACAGACCATAATACAGATGCCCAAATTTAACAGGAACCTGTACCTATCCTACATCCATACCTATATGATGAAATGTAATTGAATTTAGATTATTTCATTAGAATTTTTGGCTCAAAGTTGAATTGTCTCAGCCAACTGAGGCTCTTCCAATTTGGAGACCTAGTAAAAAACAATTAGGGTGACTGAAAGAAATGTAGTATGCATTAAATTCGTTAAAATATTGTATGAAATTATACAATCTATCAGCAAATATTATAGGTTGAGTATCATCTGCATTTAATTATGGCCTGTAAAGGTTAGCAGCTAGAGCCATTGCCCAACATCTAATCACACGAGCTTCTGGACGGGATTAACCTTCATTCTAAGGCTTTTGCTCTGACATTTCAGATTGGCTCAAAACATGGATCTCAACCAATGAAAAAAATGTTTAGTGCATATAATAAGTCACACAGCAACAGATTAATAAAATATACCAATTTAGCTGTATATGTACAACAGGTCAGTGCAAGGTAATGGGAAGCTAGAGTTAATCTCACCCAATGGCCGGGTCAGAGGATGGAGAAAAAAGACTTACCTAAAAGACAAAAAAGAAACAATATATTAGTTTTACATGTTTTCTTGATACAGAAATAATACTTGTTTTATAGCTTCTAGTTCATCATATTATACTATTAATCATATTGTAATCAGAGACAATGCCATTAAGGGCAAGTCCCTTTATGATAGGAGTGTTAACCACTGAGAAGCAGATCACAAGCTGTCTTGTTACTGGGGTCCGAACAATAAACTGTAGCCTGCTTGGGTACCTGATTGCAAGTTTTAGCTTCCCTGCAGTGCCACCACAGGTGATATTAGGCATTACACATTTCTTATTTAAATCAATGGGTATTCTGCATAATACATGGATGTGCTGAATCCTCCTGAGGGAAAAGGACAGGAAAACTCTTTGTGATTTTTGCTGATTGATTATAGCAAATACCTTCCAAATTATGTAACTCAAGTACCAGAGTCTTGTAAACATCATTACAAGTATGGACAAACTGAGGGCAATTTTTTATCCCATTATAGAGTTGAAATTTATTGCTCATGTTGGAGAATAAAGTTTTCTCTTTGTAAAGTAAGCTTGACATTACATGTGTCAATGTCCTTTAAGTAACAGCTATCCACTGGTTGTGTTGGTCTAAGTTTCAAGGGGGGAACTTTCCCCGGTAGGGCCAAAACAAGGTCCTATCCACTGGTTGCATTTTGTATGGTATATGGAAAACACAATACAGTCCTCAAATGTTCATTGAGTTTACACAAGGCCACTGAATAGTCGTTTTTGAGCTGCTGCTTTAAATAAAAATATCATGTATCTAGCATGAAATCCTGCAGGCAATTTTCAAAAAGTGTTCTGGGAAGGAAAGAGTTACCCGCACAAGGTAGACAACTCTTTCAGTCTGGAAAGCGCAGTAGCAGCATTTTTGGCAGTAAATATATAATTAAACTTATTACTTTAAAGGGGGCTGAATCTTTTCAAAGAAACTAATTACACTAATTTGTTTTATTGTTTTGTACCCAGCGACTCGCGCTTCCTGCTTGTGCAGAACTCACAGCTGCAATATCCTAGGCTTGCTGTTATTGGCTAAGCTCCGGTGGATAATAATGACATCTGGGGAGCTTGTCGCACATCCAGATTATTGCTCCTGCATATGTTTTAATAAAAAATCCACGCTTTTAACACATTGGAGGGGCGTAAGTACATGAGAGAGAACACATGTAAGACAACACTGACAGGCAACACAATAGGGCAAGTTTAGCAACAGAAACAACTGCTCAGTATACAAAACAGTGGTCCGTGTCACCCAGACATTAATGATAGGTAGTCATGTACATTTACTAGGCATACAGACAACGATTGAAATTTACTTCCATATGGATCAGAAGAGTTGAAATGGCTATGCAGTAAGTAATCAACAAGTGAAATGCAAATCATGAATCCATTAAAGGAGATGTCCCGAGGCAGCAAGTGGGTCTATACACTTCTGTATGGCCATAATAATGCACTTTGTAATGTACATTGTGCATTAATTATGAGCCATACAGAAGTTATAAGAAGTTTTATACTTACCTGCTCCGTTGCTGGCGTCCTCGTCTCCATGGTGCCGACTAATTTTTGGCCTCCGATGGCCAAATTAGCCGCGCTTGCGCAGTCCGGGTCTTCAGCTTTCTTCTATGGAGCCGCTCGTGCCAGAGAGGGGCTCCGTGTAGCTCCGCCCCGTCACGTGCCGATTCCAGCCAATCAGGAGGCTGGAATCGGCAGTGGACCGCACAGAAGAGCTGCGGTCCACGAAGGTAGAAGATCCCGGCGGCCATCTTCAGCGGTAAGTATTGAAGTCACCGGACCGCCGGGATTCAGGTAAGCGCTGTGCGGGTGGTTTTTTTAACCCCTGCATCGGGGTTGTCTCGCGCCGAACGGGGGGGGGGGTTAAAAAAAAAAAAACCCGTTTCGGCGCGGGACATCTCCTTTAATTCACTCTGTAGGATGCAATGAAATAGTGATATATAGATAATGAGCATTATGAAACCTTACTGACCAATAGGAGCTAAATGCTAGACTTATAAAACACATAATAACTGTTATGGGAAAATATGGAACAGAAACTGCAATTTTAATACTGCCCCCTATGTACAAGAATATAACTACTATAATACTGCTCCTATGTATAAGAATATAACTAGTATAATACTGCCCCCTATGTACAACAATATAACTACTATAATACTGCCCCCTATGTACAAGAATATAACTACTATATTACTGACCCCTATATGCAATAATATAACTACTATAGTACTGCCCCCTATGTACAAGAATATAACTACTATAATACTGGCTCCTATGTACAAGAATATAACTACTATAATACTGCCCCCTATGTACAAGAATATAACTACTATAATACTACCCTCTATGTACAAGAATATAACTACTATAATACTGCCTCCTATGTACAAGAATATAACTACTATAATACTGTCTCCTATGTACAAGAATATAACTACTATAATACTGCCCCCTATGTACAGGAATATAACTACTATAATACTGCCCCCTATGTACAAGAATATAACTACTATAATACTGCCCCTATGTACAAGAATATAACTACTATAATACTGCTCCCTATGTACAAGAATATAACTACTATAATACTGCCTCCTATGTACAAGAATATAACTACTATAATACTGCTCCTATGTACAAGAATATAACTACTATAATACTGCCCCCTATGTACAAGAATATAACTACTATAATACTGCTCCTATGTACAAGAATATAACTACTATAATACTGCCTCCTCTGTACAAGAATATAACTACTATAATACTGCCCCCTATGTACAAGAATATAACTACTATAATACTGCCCCCTATGTACAAGAATATAACTACTATAAAACTGCCCCCTATGTACAAGAATATAACTACTATAATACTGCTCCTATGTACAAGAATATAACTACTACAATACTGCCCCCTATGTACAAGAATTAAACTACTATAATACTGCCTCCTATGTACAAGAATATAACTACTATAATACTGCATCCTATGTACAAGAATATAACTACTATAACACTGCCCCCTATGTACAACAATATAACTACTATAATACTGCCTCCTATGTACAAGAATATAACTACTATAATACTGCCCCCTATGTACAAGAATATAACTACTATAATATTCTCCCCTATGAACAAGGATATAACTACTATATTACTGCTCCCTATTTACAAGAATATAGCTACTATAATACTGCCCCCTATGTACAAAAATATAACTACTATAATACTGCCTCCTATGTACAAGAATATAACTACTATAATACTGCTCCCCTATGTACAAGAATATAACTACTATAATACTGCTCCCCTATGTACAAGAATATAACTACTATAATACTGCCCCCTATGTACAAAAATATAACTACTATAATACTGCCTCCTATGTACAAGAATATAACTACTATAATACTGCCCCCTATGTAAAAGAATATAACTACTATAATACTGACTCCTATGTGCAATAATATAACTACTATAGTACTGCCCCCTATGTACAAGAATATAACTACTATAATACTGGCTCCTATGTGCAAGAATATAACTACTATAATACTGCCCCCTATGTACAAGAATATAACTACTATAATACTACCCTCTATGTACAAAAATATAACTACTATAATACTGCCCCCTATGTACAAGAATATAACTACTATAATACTGTCTCCTATGTACAAGAATATAACTACTATAATACTGCCCCCTATGTACAGGAATATAACTACTATAATACTGCCCCCTATGTACAAGAATATAACTACTATAATACTGCCCACTATGTACAAGAATTAAACTACTATAATACTGCCTCCTATGTACAAGAATATAACTACTATAATACTGCATCCTATGTACAAGAATATAACTACTATAACACTGCCCCCTATGTACAACAATATAACTACTATAATACTGCCTCCTATGTACAAGAATATAACTACTATAATACTGCCCCCTATGTACAAGAATATAACTACTATAATATTCTCCCCTATGAACAAGGATATAACTACTATATTACTGCTCCCTATTTACAAGAATATAGCTACTATAATACTGCCCCCTATGTACAAAAATATAACTACTATAATACTGCTCCCCTATGTACAAGAATATAACTACTATAATACTGCTCCCCTATGTACAAGAATATAACTACTATAATACTGCCCCCTATGTACAAAAATATAACTACTATAATACTGCCTCCTATGTACAAGAATATAACTACTATAATACTGCCCCCTATGTAAAAGAATATAACTACTATAATACTGACTCCTTTGTACAATAATATAACTACCATAATACTACCCTCTATGTACAAGAATATAACCACTATAATACTACCTTCGATGTACAAGAATATAACTACTATAATACTGCCCCTATGTACAAGAATATAACTACTATAACACTGCCTCCTTTGTACAAGAATATAACTACTATAATACTGCCCCCTGTGTATAAGAATATAACTACTATAATACTGCCCCCTATGTACAAGAATATAACTACTACAATACTACCTCCTATGTAAAAGAATATAACTACTATAATACTGCCCCCTATGTACAAGAATATAACTGCTATATTACTGTCCCTTATGTACAAGAATATAACTACTATAATACTGCCTCCTATGTACAAGAATATAACTACTATAATACTGCCCCCTATGTACAAGAATATAACTACTATAATACTGCCCCTATGTACAAGAATATAACTACTATAATACTGCTCCCTATGTACAAGAATATGACTACTATAATACTGCCTTCTATGTACAAGAATATAACTACTATAATACTGCCCCCTATGTACAAGAATATAACTACTATAATACTGAATCCTATGTACAAGAATATAACTACTATAATACTGCCTCCTATGTACAAGAATATAACTACTATAATACTGCCCCCTATGTACAAGAATATAACTACTATAATACTGCTCCTATGTACAAGAATATAACTACTATAATACTGCCCCCTATGTACAAGAATATAACTACTATAATACTGCTACTATGTACAAGAATATAGCTACTATAATACTGCCCCCTATGTACAAGAATATAACTACTATAATACTGCTCCTATGTACAAGAATATAACTACTATAATACTGCCCCCTATGTACAAGAATATAACTACTATAATACTGCTACTATGTACAAGAATATAACTACTATAATACTGCCCTCTATGTACAAGAATATAACTACTATAATACTGCTCCTATGTACAAGAATATAACTACTGTAATATTGCCTCCTATGTACAAGAATATAACTACTATAATACTGCCCTCTATGTACAAGAATATAACTTTTATAATACTGCCCACTATGTACAAGAATATAACTACTATAATACTGCCCCTATGTACAGGAATATAACTTATATAATGCTGCTTTCAGATTCTTCTAGAGCCATCTTCTTTTATGTGCATATGAAATAGCCCGGTACACATCAGAGTGTTAGCAGTAGCATTCTCGGTCCATGCATACTTTAGCAGTATGTGGTCTGGTGGGCATGGAGGTCCAGTTGTAGGATACATAAAATGTTTCAGAATTCTTCTCTGAACAGGTGAAGTCTTGTTGGAGGACTGAATTCCAGTTTTTGCTTTCACACCTCTCACATCTACATTCTGTACAAGCATCAACTTCATGTATAAATCCAATTTATGCACCCGGCCGCCGTGATAAACGTTTTTATCAAAGCAAATGTACTCCGACTGTATATTTGTACTGGCAACACGGAGTCAGTAATGCATTTTCTTGTCAGCTTTGAAGTATTTTAGAGCTTTTGAGTCTATCCATACTTGTTTTAAGTATTTAGTATTGCTGACTTGGGAATTTTAATGTTTTATAGGCCTTCTCTGAGAATAGGGCCAGGCGAGCCTGGTGTGTGCGGAGATGGCTGAAATCTTCCAGATGGGAGAAATGAAAAGCGATAAGTTTTGGTTCATTATTATCAGCCCTATTTATAATTTATGCTTCTGCAACTTTTAAGTGTCCTACAGCTGAGACACTCTGCAACGCTACAGGGGACAGTGTATGAATTCTTGAGGGATGAAACTTTCTGATCAGCAGAGTTCAGAAGGTGATTTATCACAGACATGTCCTGAGGGTCCGCCATGCTACACTATGAGAGTTGAGCGAACCACAACAATCTAATGTGGTTTCAGGCTGAACTTTCTAAAAGTTCAGTTTGGCACAAACACGATACATCTCGGCCAAACAAAGTAGAAGGAAAGGAAGAAGATGAGGGTGGTCCTGAATGTTATTAGTACCGTTGTTTTGCAGTGCTGGGTCCTAGATTCAAATCTGATGAAGGACAACATCTGGATGGAGTTTCTATGTTCTTCCTGTGTTTTTGTGGGTTTCTTTATAATAATCTCATTATATAGTGCATAGATGTATTGAGAAAAAGATACACAAACACAAGGAGAAGAATATACAAACTCCTTGCAGATGTTGTTCTTCAGCAGATTGTTAAGCACTGAGCCACATTGAACGAGCTCCTCCAAAATGTTTTTGGCTAAGGCCGCCTGCACACGAGCAGAAATTCCGCAGCGGGATTTCCCACGGAATTTCTGCTGCTGGAAGCCTGCATAGGATTGCGTTAACAAACACAATCCTATGCAGACAGCCGTGATTTGGCCGCGCGAAATATCGCACGGCAAACAAATAGCGGCATGCTCTATCTCTGTATGAGGCTTGCAGAGCCCCGCACAGAAATGTCACTCACCCGCCGCCGGCTTTGGTGTGCGGATGCGCCGGCTGCGCGGCAAGCCGGCACATCAGACAGCCGGAGCCGGCGGGCGTGGGTGAGTACGCGCTGGTCCCTGCAGCCGCTCGGGTCCCGCGGCAAGAATCCTCGCTGCCAGATCCGACCCGCCCGTCTGCAGGCGGCCTAAGTTTTGGTGCACCAGCCAAATTGAAGTTTTATATAGTTTTCTCAAGACTATAAATAAATAAATAGGTACTGAATGTAGTATACTAGGTGCTAACATCATGGAGCATGGGCATGCAGTTGTCATGGCTATGATATTGCTGTGGACCACCCAATTGCATGGGAACTCCCCTATTATAGTAAATGTGCAGTAATCCTTATCCTTACTGGTTCATGCGTCTGATTGTAAATGTGCCTATTCCTCCTCTCAAAGGTGTAACTATAGAGGATGCAGGGTATGTGGTTGCATCGGGCTCAGGAGCCTTAAGGGGCCCATAAGGCCTCTTTCCTCTATATAGGGAGCCCAGAATTATGAATAAAGCATTATAGTTGGTGGCCCTGTTACAGGTTTTGCATTGGGGCCCACAAGCTTCATGTTATGCCTCTGCCTCCTGTCATAGGGTAGTAGGGTCCAGTTTAAATGACTAGCTGCTTACCTTCCGTATCTATTATTGTAGAGTGACCTCACTATATGCAATGCAGGATCCCAATGTGTTAGCTACATGCTAGTTCAGCCATGAAATTACAAAAACCTTGAAATTATTTCGCGGTAAATTGCGATTTTGCGCGATCGCGATTTTAACATTACAAGTGCCATAGACCCCTGCAGAGAAAAAAATGCTGCGAATTTCGCAGGGAAAAAAAACGCCAGTGGGTGGGCGCCCTAACTGTAGTAAAAAAATTAAAAAAAAATATATCCACCTGTCTACTGGGGCTCAGGCACGTCTAGCCGCTGCTTGTTCTCCCTGCACTGCTCTGAAGCTTTTCAGCAAGCGGGGATTAAAAATGCAGAGAACAAGCGGCAGCTAGACACACCTGAGCCCCGGCAACAGTGGACAGGTGAGTATATATTTTTTACAACAATTATGGATGAGTTTCAAAGAAGGGCTTATATTTAAAGCCCTTCCCTGAAAATCACTGCAGTGGTTGCCGGCAGCCCATTGCTTTCAATGGGGCACCGTCAACTTGTAACCCACGTTTTTGCTCTCCGAGCAAAAATTTGGGAGAGAGCCTGCTCTCAAGTCAAAAAGCTCATAAGCTGAGGCCCTCTCAACCCAAAGTATCACTGTACTTTATTTTCATACGAATCCGAAACTATTTTTTTTGGTCAATCGGACAGAAAAATTGAGTAAGCCCTAAATATGTGGCTCTTCACAAAATCAATGGATTAATTTTCGGAAACACTTTTTGTTGCTGTGACACTGACTGAATATGTCACCATGTTGCAGGAAAAGAAATACATTGTATCCGCGGATGAACAGACTGATAACATTTTCCATCCCCACAACAACCTGCAAATTAGAAGTTTTTCGCCTTCCCTTCTAGAATACTTTATGCTTTGCCCTGCCATACAAGCCTTATCCTTTAGTACAAAACTCTAAAAAGTTCCCAAAAAGTCTCTAAAGACTCCCAGAAAATCGTCTCTCTTCACTCTCCCTCTCCCGGCGTTAAAGTCCTTTATAAATAAGCAAGTAATCACGGCTAGCTCCCTGGAAGAAGACGACTGGAAGAGTCATTTAGCTCCTTTATCTGATCTCGAATTCATAGGAGCCGAGAAGGAGAGACTAATAAACAATCAACAGCAAATTAAGCCTTATAAATGCATGGGACGGCGCCGGGTCCATCTCCGCCGCCGCAGTCCGATTCCCCCTCCAGCCGAGTCATCTCCAACCAAATCAGATAGAAAAAAGAATGCAGAATTATATTCATTTCATTTATTGTAGATCCATTATCTCCACCGGGCACTCGGCATCTATTTCAGGTGAAAATAATTCAATGCCGACGCGAAACACTGAGTACTCCGTTTTTTAGATTTTTTTTTGTTTGAGAGCTTAGCGAAATGAAAAAAAAAAAAAAATGAAAATGAATGATTCTCGGCACATCTAACTCTACCCACATTAACATCTTAATTGACATAGGGGAAAGAGGCTGACAAATTGCAAAATATTGGGTAGGTTGCAAAAAATAGAAAAAAAAAGACTCTTCGCTTTGCTATTTCATTCCCGGAGCAAATTATCCGAGAAGAGAGTTAATCAAACCCTTAGAGTGAGAGATGTTATTACAACAAGTAGATTGACATAGCAAAAAAAAAACCACAGGAGAGCCGGAAAATTATATTCAATTTTTGGGGGTTTCGGAAAAAAAAACATTTTGTAATGTGAGGTGTTGGGAGCATTAATAATAATTTGGGAGTTGATCTTCCGTAGTGTCATGTTTTTGAAGTCAGGCTCGGAGATTAGATGGGGTGTGGAGGTGGTTCTGCCTCGAGCTGTTCCGACGCTATTGAGCCTTTAAGGATTAATGTACCTGAAAACAGGCCACTTAATTGTGCGCTATAATTCTTTCTTCTCGCCATCTTATTTTAACGTCTTTTATTCTCCATAACAAACTTTAAGAAGGTGGAATAAATACTGGATGATTTCATACGATCCATAAAATCTGCAACGTCCTTTGCTGAACGGGTCAAATAGCAATATCAATATAAGGCTAATTCCACACGGACGGACGCGATATTGAGCGGTGAAACTCCGCCCGCCTCACGCCACTTCAGGAAGTAGTGTATCCCATTGTTTTCAATGGGAAACCGTGCATCGTATCGCACTCGCGTGCACTTCGCATGCCGTACGATGCTTTGCCGGCCCCATTAAAAACAATGGGTGATGCGTTCTGTGGTGTTCCGAGGGAACGCCCAAAGGTAGGACATGCCATAATTTTTTCCCGCGCCACGATGCGATACGGCCAAAAATAATAGGGTTCATAAGCGTGTGAGATTTGTGCATCTCGAAAAACACACAAATCTCACTAATTTTCTCGGCCGTGTGATAGCGGCCTTAGACTCCTTTTTTTGTTATGTAGGGATGGTTCTACAGGGTGGCATACTCAGAAGTTGCCTGAAGGCCCTGATATCTAGGAAGCCCTTAAGGATGGGAATCCCCAAATCAAACTAATAAATACCCGATGTGACAGTGTATGATGGGAATTGAGCTGGTGTGTTATGTGGGCCTTTTTACAGAAGTGTTAGGTGGATTCAGCATATTGTTTGGACACTTTATGGCAATACTATGTAGGTGGCATATGGTAGCATTATGTGAGCTGTATATGGTAGTATCGTCTCGGCACTGTATGGTGGTACTCTGTTAGCTTTATATGCCACTAATGTCTTCTCACTACATGGTGGTATTATGAGGGCTGTGTATGTCAGTAATGCCATTACACTATATGGCAGTGATGTCTTTCGTACTATATGACATTATGTGGGCTGTTTATGACAGTAATATCTTAGCACTATACGGCAATATTATATGGGCTATATATGGTGGTAATGAAGAGTATATATGGCAGAATTATGTGGGCTGTGTATTGTATTATTGCCTTGTCACTATATGGTGGCATTATGTAGGCTGTTTGGGGTATTATTATCTTGGTATTATGTATACCGTATATGGCAGTAATTACTTTGCACTATATGATGCTATTATATGAGCTGTATATAGAAGTATTGTCTCCGCACTGTATGTAGGTATAATGTGGGCAGTATTATCTTGGCACTATATAGCGGTATTATGTGGACTGTACATGGCAATATTCTTTCGACACTATTTGGTAGTAATATGTGGACTGAAATTGTGAGAAAAACAAGTGGGCAGGTGCATTTTGTTTCACTTGTCCAGTGTCTTACAGTATTTGAAGATAGCTCTACTATATGCCTGCCCATATACCCAAATTTGAGTCTATTGAGAAGTTTTAGAAAGGTTTTGAATGCTGAGACACATCTTTCTCCATGCTCTATGCCAAAAACATTACTTGAAGGGGACATTTGCGGGAAGTGGTACTGCAGGACATATTTCAGCATATTATACTAGGATATGTCCATAACATGACATACATAGGAGCATTGCACCCTTTTTTATTCTGTCTGATTCATGCGGAATCCAGTCCTCTATATGTCCCTATATGAGACTGGAAGTATATCCTGATATATCTAGACCATAGAAATCTGTATGTCACAGATACATGTGATATCTGTGTTATTGGACCACTACTAATGTCCAGAATGAATGATCTTTATAGCCAGTATAAAACCGCCACAATGCCAGGGTTGGTGGAAAATTGTCAAAGAGAATCACCTCCCTTATAGCAGCAACAATATGAAGTAATAACTGTGGTGCTTACGGGGTTAAAGTGGTTGTTTTTTTGCCCCTAAGAACATCACTATGATTGTCTATTGTATGACGATAGGCTGCAGTACCAGACACAGCCTATCATCAAGAGTGGCGCTGTTTAACTCTGGATATCAGTAATCTTGGTAGAACTTTCGCCCCAGGGTACATTAGCTTCACTTTATGCTTCTAAGAGCTCAATAGCCTTTTTGGTGATTTTTCGGAGCATTGGATAACATAAGTCACATCCTGAACTACACTTCACAGCTCCATCACCAGATCCTGAAATGTAATGTCCCCTTCAGTAATAAGTAAAGCGATGGATGAAGACGTATGAATTTTACATCATCTCTTTGATACGATTTTTAAATATTCAGTTCTTTCTATGGTGATGAGGAGAGAATGACTCCGCTAGACATTAGTGCTCTACAGTATGTATTAACAACCTATTTCCACTTCATAATCTCTACCAAGACTCCACTTTTTCCTATCCGATGACACCCCTGTCAGGGGGGTGTAAGGGGCTAAACCCCTAAGGACGCGCCTGCCTGTATATGGGTGCGTTCACATGTAGCGGAAATGCTGAGGATCCACATCAAAAGCTGTAGCATTTCCGCATCAAAAACCATATCAAAATCTGCACCCCTGGAACTGCGAATGCCGCCAGATGAGGTCACGGTGGGCATCTTGGCCATATTAGTTATTACAGCTGCATCACAGAATACTGAGACACAGTTGTGAGCCAGTTAGTCGGCGACCGCTGTGGGGAGAGCTGTCACGAAGTAGGCAGCACCAGAGAGAGAGAGAGAGTAGTGTGAGCAGAGTTTGAGAGCGCTGGCACTGGCAAAAGGGCCTGATGACCAGGGGCTGAAAATGTCATTGCACCACCTGGAAGGAGAGGGAGTTTCCCTCCCTACAGGGGACTCGGTCCCTGAAATAGATGACAGCACAATGGACCTGGATTTCATGGCAGTACCATGGATACAGATGTAACCAAACTGCAGGATGCACAAGACCAGCAAACTAGGGTCTATGACAGACTCACATATGTGACAGAGGGAGTATCTCTCCGAAAGGGACCATGATATGGGGAAGTCAGAAACGTAAGAGTTTGATGTTTATCACTAAAATGTGATATGTAGATGTGACATTTCTGAGATGGAGGAACAACGCACTTCAGGGTAGCCGAGTTAGGCGTAGATAAAAGAGTATGTTAGATGAAGTGTATTAGAGATGTTGCTTTGTACTTATGGTGCATTGAGTACGCAGTGATGTGGGGCTCCCAATGTATAGATGCACTCTTGCACCTATGTTGTGTGGGGCTGCGATGTTGCCATGACCTTCGAGGAAATAGTTTGGAGTACAATTATGAGTATGGCATTCTACCATAAAAATGTTTAGTTACGAGATAGTTTGAAGCGTCTTGTCTCACCGAGGGTTCCCCAAAAATGGAAATGTAAAGTGTAACGTCGCAGAAGGCCACCTAGAGTAAGATAAAAGTTCAAGAGAAGATAGCAGATCAGTGCAGACGTAGGTGAAAGAGAGGTCTACGGTGTCAGGCGTTCCAGGTAACATAGTATGTAAGGCTGAAAAAAGACATCCGTCCATCCAGTTCCGCCTATTATCCCCCAATGCCGATCCAGAGGAAGGCAAAAAAAACTCACATTTGACAAATGTAACTAATATCGCATGATTATGATGATACATTTGTTGCATCTTTAAGTCTGTCTAAAGAAGTGGAGTTACTTTGTACGTCACCCAGCTATTGGAACGAGATGGTGACAAATTTTGCGACTTTCTGAAAAGTCACAATTCTTAAATCTGTCTAGAAACCTTACTGCACTGAAATCCAGTCCTCTTTTCTGGAAACTGGAAAAGTGAAGTAAGAGGCGTTTTATCTGATCTCTTTGGCGCAAATCAATAGACAATTTGGCTAAATTGACTGGCGCCAAAGAAGATACAATTTAAGTCAGAATTTCTGTGCAGCACCAGTGATAAAATGGCACATAAGTCTATATTTCACAACCCCCATTTTAGAGACATTCGCAGTAGAGTTCCATGATGTCCATTCCATGGCATCCAACAGTCCTGATTTTACAGAGTGGGTCCATAAACTAGGCAACAAAAGGGCAGGGCTTATTCTACAATGATTGAAAATTGGGTGCCAGTGTGCCATCCAGATGCACTCCATTGCGCACACTAACAGAACATGGATGAAATTTATGAATAAGCTTTAAGTTAGTAGTAAGTAGTATTAAACAAACTGAACCAGTAGAACCGTGTTTCAGGTAGAACTTTGCTAAAAGTTTAGTTCCGCACAAATCCAAGTTGAGCTTTTGGCAAAGTTCTACTGGAAACAGGATTCTACTGGTTCAGTTTGCTAGTGCTAAACACTGGTATACAACACTGTCCAACAGCCATAAGAACCCTGTATACCAATCTGAGATTGTTATACAGGGCTTTATAGCCATTAGACAGTGTTATATACCAGTTTTAGGGGTTTGCTAAACTTATGGTTTGGTTCAAGCTAATTCAGACTGAACCAAACTTTTTGCAAAAGTTTGACAAGCTGGCCTAATGGAACTTTTTAAATATTAGCTTATCACTATGGGTAAATACACCATTCTCTATAATGAAGTTTAGAGGGTCTATTCATGAGCCGCTCTAGATGGACAGGGAAAATATACTGCACAATTAGTCCGCAGCACTCCTTTGGCATATTGTTACGGTATATTACCCTTGATATGCCAGCCCGGGTGCCCTAGATCTCACCCACAACCCCTGTGCCTGCCTGCTTGCCTCCACTCCTGGCTAACCCCAGGCGGGCAACTAGGCGGTCCCTACTCCCACTAGGGTCTGAAAAAGAGACGCTGGTGTACCTGGATGGAAAGGGTAGAATACCAACAGAAAAGGCAGATGGAAATAACCAACACAAACAATACTAAGCAGAACTGAGGCAGATGGAAAAACCTGGCAGATAATAGCAAAGTAAAGCAGAAAAGATGACAGAGGCAGGAGGCCAACAGAGGCAGGAGGCCAACAGAGGCAGGCTAGCTAGCACACTGAGAGAAACCAATAATTAGCAGTGATTGCAAGTCTCTGCCCAACCTTTAAACAAAAGCCTCCACCCAGGGGCGGATAGAGGGAGACAGCCAACTCTCAACAGAACACAATAAAAGGGAGCTCGTGCACAGCAGCTGCGCTCACAGGTACGCGCGCACGGCGTTGCACGCCACCAGCACCACGCCGGCCAGGCACCCGCGCCCTCACCAGCCGGAAAACAAGCCAGGGGGACGCTCCCCAACCGTGGGACCCCGCACACCGCCGTCCATGGAGGACCAGCAACCTCCGCATGGTAACACATATGCTTCAATAGCCAGATCATTCAGGTCATAAATGCACTTCACTAGAGAGTCCGAGCCCAAGACTCATATGCATAATCCACAATATTGAGAGAAAGTGACAGCATACCAAGTGCATTAATATAATCCTTCTGTATTCCTCCATGACTGCGACGTTTCGACCCACTCGGGGTCTTTGTCAAGCTTGACAAAGTAGTGGAGGAATAAAGAAGGATTATATTTATGCGCCTGGTATGCTGTCACTTTCTCTCGATATTAGGGAAAATATACTGAGCAGGGTCTTTACAGAGCTTACACAGAAGCAGAGACTGCAATACCTTACATACAGTACATCATTACCCAATACATACTGTAGAAAGGCTATACTTTTAGTAAATTAGTGGATAATGTTACAAAAAGAGTGCATAACTCAGCAAAAATCTGGAGTAATTGATGTACAGTCCAATCAGAGAGATCATGGCTTCTAGATTGGGTCCGATTGAGGATGCAGTGATGTTTATAAGTCAGTAGCTTAGAGTATTAACCTGAGGTTATTTTCTCCAGTGAAGATTTCTCCAAGTGCTTTGTAATCTGTACTTAAAGCAATTAACCTTTGACAAGCTCATTTTTACTTAAAGGTTTGAGAGCCAAATATACTAAGCACAGAGCAAAGGACAGATCTAGAATGGTCAACCGTTATTACAGGGAGTCAAAGAAATGTGAATAAGCGAGGCACGAGGGGAAGAAAATGAAAACATGAAGGGGCGAGTTATTGATACTGTCCTAAACTCAGACAGGATAGAAGTAGACCAGAAACTGTGCCAAATGTTACGTGAATGACGAATGGATCCACTTTGGGGGGGGGGGGGGGGGTAATAGGCTGAACTGGGGCACCAGTTTTTTCTCTGCAATTTTAGACAGATTCTGGCACCTACTGGTAATTACATTCCAGCCATAGTATATAAACAAAATTACATTAAATTAAAGCTTTATTAGAGACACCCAAATTGTAGTATGTTGGACTTCCCTTGGCTTTCAAGATCATAGAAGGTATTACATGACCCAGGAAATGCCAAAAAAACCATTCCCCATACCGTTTACTTCACCTCCACCAGCCTGAATTGTTGACACCTGACAGGAAGGGTTCATAGGTTCATTGATAATGGTGCAACAGAAATCTGGATTCATCTGACCAGGTGATGTTTTTCCACTGCTTGGTGTTCTAATTTTTGCAACCTTTTACTCAATGGACTTTCGCCATTATGTTTCTCTTAGACATGTTATAGCCCATCCATGGTAAGGAACATTAAGTTGTGTATTCAGACCCATTAGTAGTAGAACCAGTGTTGTATTTAGCTGGCCTCAGCTACTCTAGCACCGATGACCAGGCCTCGTTGGAAGTCACTCAGATCATTGGATTTTACCATTCTAATGTGGATTCACAGTGAAACTCCCACCAATGAGCAGAACAAAAGAACCAATTAAATAGGACTGAGTTGCAGTACTAGGAGGAGCCACAACTTTATATATGGGATTATTTTTGATGTAAACTAGTAAGGGAGCTCTTTATTTACTGTAACACATCAGTAGTGAAAACGATGGGCAAGATTAATAGATGGACCAGCGGTAGTCCAGTCAGCAGCAGAGACACGATTGGGTCTCTTTACCCAACTTAGAAGTGGCATTCTGTAGGTCATCTAGGCTGGGTTGTAATAGTGGTATGTGAGGCTGTTGAGGCATACTTATAAGACCATATACAGTATCAATGCTGGATGAACAACTTTACTTGAATAAGGGAGATGGAATAAATCCTCCACAGTGCCACCTACTACTAGTGCCATCTCCCTTATTTGCATATTACCCAGAGGAGCGTGCGTGGCCATTTGAGTCTCCTCACTTATTTATAGTATATAGTTGCTCTCCCTAAGGAGAAAAGAGCGTTTCTGAACTTTACTCGATGAACACCACCACAAGCAATCTTGTACAGCAATGGCAGTGCAGGCAGAGTCTATCTCAATAATAATACAGGAATTGGCTCTTACACTGGAAGCAATAAAATACGGCGAGATGGATGCAGCATGGACTCCATCCACAACAGAAGATCGGCTCGCTTTAGGTGAACAGCTTGGCACAGGGATATGGGGCTCAATGCCAGCTCGTTTTACATATAGAGGACCACAGTGTTAGCACACAACCCCCCAGTGAGTACTGTATTTAAATAGCCGCCTACTCTCATAATGCTGTCAAGCTGGTGAAAGTGTGTAAAATGTATATGTTGGTCCTAGATGTGCAGGGTTAATATGGCACAGAAGCCGAGGACAACTCTCTATATGGCTGGTATCGGCTGTCTTTGACAACTGACACTGGGCAGCAACAACCACAAACAGATTGTGGGTGTTAACCCTTTAAGTGTTCAGATCGTGGCATTTGGGGGTCCCGAATGACCCCCCCCAATGAGATCACGAGTTACCCTCCAGGTGTCATGCAGTCAGGAGTCTTCTGAAGGTCCCCAGGGCTGCCATGTTTTTTTTGCTTTTTAAGATGTACCTGTGGCCTGTCTTAATACAATGCCTGCAGAGATATCATCTACTGCAGTTTGTGTGGCATAAAATCAAGGCTTCCCACCCAAAGATGGAAAAATTGCAGGGGTTGCAGTGCCGGATCCTGGAGACTATAGAGGGGTAATTATGTTTCAGTTTGTTATTTTAACCCATATAGCCCTATTGAAGCAGGGTAACCAGACAACCCCTTTAAGGGGTTAAAGCTATTAGCATGTATCACTATTGATCCACTCTCCATGTCAGCCTTCAGATGTGACCCTATTTTCTCATCTTCATTTTATATATTTTTTTTCAAGTCCTGATTTCTATCTTTCATTCCTCTCAATCTCTTTTATACATCCTCAATCAGATTTTTTTCTGCTTTACAGCCCATAAAATGTCATGATTATTACCATAATAATGGGTAAAGTTTTGTTCTAAAGGTGCATTTCTGAATGTCCAATCAATCGCAAAGTTAAGTTCCACCATTGGACCCTCTTTTTTTCTTGCTGATATCCTAAAAAATCGTTACAGGAGAAAGAGATCTGTGTGGTTTCTGATACGGAGACCGTCTGGTACACGACGCTACGGACGCCACATGTTTGCATTCGCCATATTTTCTTTCTTTTTAGGACAAAATTCAATCAAATCCAATCCCTTTTTTCTTTCTATTTATTGGTATTTAAATAAATGGATTTTATATTTCGCATCTGGACGGTCCCATCTTTGCCCCGCTCTGCTCAGTCCATATGGGTTGTGGTGAATGTCCAAGTTCTCTAGAACAATGAAACGGCTTCTCAAATTCATAATTCATGGAATTTGCTAAATTATTTGTGTAAAGAGTCATAAAGACGGGTCAGCGGGGAGGAAATAAAATATTTCCAGATTTTACAAAAGTCTGTTAATCCACATCCATTTATGTGTCATTGTGAACATCAGGACATCTGGAAAAAGACTGATATGGGAAGGAAATGCCATTGTGATATGGAACATCTGCTCGCAAGAATCAGACTGATTATTTTCTGAATTCGAGCTAAAGCAGATGATATTAACTATTGTGGGGATGAACTTGTAGAACAGGGTTAGGATGAGAGCATTATAAACTCGTCATCCTCCACAATCCTCTGGGATTGTCCAAATTCTGAAATCTTATTATGTACAATAGAAATTTGCTAATTATATTTGGAACCTGGGGAATTATGATGAAATCATCCTCATCAGAGCCAGACTATTGGTAAGAGGTTTGGAAACTGATGCGGACTGTCTGTATGCCAATGGACCACCAATGTATCTTTAGTTGACCGTTGGCCATTGTGCACTGTGATAATGATGATGCTTGTACACTGCTCCTTTAAGGCATTGGACGAGCTTCCTGCCTGGGCAATTGATTGCATATGGGATGCACTAAGATTGTTCTGCAAGATTCATGACGTGGGGCAGGTTATGTAAGGAGGTGGCTTATAGCACCCCATGGCAGTAGCTAGAGTAAAAGAGGTAGAGTAGCGCTCACCATTAAGATGCACAGAAACGTCACGCTATTGTGTGAAGAAGCCCTAAAGTATGAAACTACTAAGTCTGTTGACCTCATAGTGTATAAACAGCTGGTCTGATGAATCCTGCTGTGTTCATGTCATTGTATGCGCTCTCCTTGTGTAGCGCCTGGGTCATACACGATGGCTTAGGCTGTAGTCACATGGGAAAGTTTCACGCACGATTCCGTCAGATAGAGGTATGATGGAACCAGAGGCGTAACTTGAAGCTCCTGGGCCCCAATGCAAAACCTGGAACGGGGCCCCCAACTATAATGCTTTATTCATAGTACTGGGCTCACTATATGGAGAAGAGAGGCCTTATGGGCCCCCCAAGGCTCCTGGGCCCGGGTGCAACTGCATCCCCTGCATCCTCTATAGTTACGCCCTTGGATGGAACTCATTCATGCTACTAATACATTGATTTCAATGTGTTTATCCACATGAGTGGTTTTTCTCTCGCAGTGATGCAACAAGTTTAATAAATGCCCTATTTGGGGGCGATTCCTCGTAAGAAAACACACATTATTTCTAATAAGGGGCCTTTAAAAAAATCGAACTACACTTGCTTGCCATGCAATTTTTACTATTGAAAACAATTGGAAGCACTTGCAATTTTTTTCACATGCGTGAAAATCGCAAATACATCGATGCAATGTAGTTTTTAAGCAAAAGCATATCATGCTCGCATCCAGCATCACATACAAGATTAATATCGGTCTGAGTTTCTATTGCACCCCCCTTGTGAATGCACTCTTTCAAGTTACTCTAGAAAAATAAATGCCTTCCTAAATTCATCCTAATTCATAGAAGCTGCTGAATTATTTGTGTAAAGAGTCATAAAGAAGAGTCAGCAGGGAAGTAAAATATTTCCAGATTGTACAAAAGTTTGTTAATCATCAATCATTTATGTGATGTGATAAGACACCTGGAAAAAGATGTGCGATGTAAAACATCAGAGCTGTAAAATACTGTTCATTATTTTCATAATCCCCACTGAAGACGATATTAACCTGGGAAGCTCCTGTATTACATGGATGGGTCGGGTGTGTTAGAGCAAGAGCTATTCTTTGTTAGCGGGGTCATTTGCATGGGGCTCCCTTCATGACAGAGTCGTTAAGATGAGACAGTTTCCTTAATAATTTTAATAATTATCCATTTCATTGGTTTCTTCTTGGGCAGTGGTGTAAGAAAGCTGAGCAAACATGTGTCTTCGCTTTACATAAAAGGGCATACATATATAGAACAGATCAGGATCATTGTACATGTCCTTTGCTGCAAAATGTATTATGTATCCTCTGTCAATAGTTAGGTTTGGAGATTTTTTTTTTACTGTAGAACAACTACATGTGCACTGATACCTAGGCTTAGCTTTACAGGGAAGGCCCACTGAGCTCTGAACCTGAAGCTCCACAAGCAGACATATCAGTGTGTGAAAGGAAAATACAAACAAGAACATTTAGATAAGGAGTGGAGAAAGAGAGAGCAGCTTCATGGGGAATGTCCACTTAACTCAGAACCTGAGACTTCACAAATAGGCACATTAGTGTGTGAAAGAGAGGCATAGACACAGAGCACTGACCACTGAGATAAGGAGTGAAGAGAGAGAGCAGCTTAACAGGCAATGCTCATAAAGCTCTGTACCTGCAATTTCACAAAGCAAACATTTCAATATGATAAAAGGAAATAGATACATTTACATTAAGATAAGGATTAAAGTGAGAGTGGCTACACAGAGAATGTGCATTGAGCTCTGAACTTGTAGAGACATCAGTGTAAGGGCTGCTACACACTTGTGCGATTTACAGCCTGATATCGCCCGTGCAATCCTTCTAAAAAAAAACCAGATGCGAGGCATTTTTAAAAGGAAACAGTTTCATATCCCTACGGGGCTGAATAAATCCCCCATAGCGAGGAGAGAGAGACTGAGCTACAGGGGATCTCCTAGAGATCTTTCCATATTTGGAGAGATAGGGAGCAGGGCTAGAGGACTCCTCTGGGACTTCCCCAAGAGGGGGACTAGATGGGATGGGGCTAGATAGAGGGCAGGGATAGATAGGGTTCTCATAGTGATTCCTCTCTTGCCAAGAAAGTGGTGGGGCTAGAGGGTTTCCACCCTCTAGCTCTGTTCCCTCTCTTGGCCAGAGAAGAATCACTATGAGAATCCTCTCAAGCCATGCCCCCTCTTTAGCCCTGCCCCCTCTTGTCCCTGCTCTCGGAAAAGCCCCTAGCCCCGCCCCCTTTCTCTCCAAATATGGGTAGATCTCTAGTAGGTTCCCTGTAGCTCCACCTCGCTCTCTCTCCTCACTATGGGGGATTCCTTCAGCCCCGCAACTATTGATTTCAATGGGGCCGGGTGAAATCTCGCAGAATTTTCTCGCCAGTGTAAAGGAGCCCTAAGGGAGACACAGACACACAGTAATGAGATAAGGAATGACAACAGAGAGAGAGGGAGTAGCTTCACATGGATTGCCCACTGACTTCTGAACCTGCAGCTCCAAAAGCAAACACATCTATATGAGAAAGGGCGAGACAGACATAAGAACATTGAGATAAGTAGTGAAAAAGAGCTCAGCTACACAGGGAATGCCCACTGAACAGTGAACCTGCACAAGCAGATATACCAATTGTCCCTCAGCTAAAAATGCTAAATGGTACACCAACGTTACCTTTGGGTGAGGAATGTAGGATAGAAGATTTGGCTTCAACCGAATTGAAGTTTTTTTTAATTCTAGGTGCACATAGAACGTCTGTTTAGATCTAGTCATGTGATTAATTGATTGTATCATTAGTTATGGTTGGAATTCTCTTTCTAAGTGTTTGTTAGGTCATCCTTTTCCCAGTTGACATTTGCCTCACCCCATTATCTTTATTCTCATTTGGAGCTTCTGTTACTCCATTAGTCTTTTTTACTGAAACATAATTTCACTCATCAAAAGAAAGTTTATGGAAATATCCCACCTATGCATTAATATCCGTTAATGGCTCATTAAGGTGGCACTATAGATTGGTGGCAGGAACCTTATTATTCTTGAAGAATTATAAATTGTCTACCCACGATTAACCTACTTACTCTATTATTGGACCATCTGAAGAGGACATTAAAAGCTCATCTATAAAACCATTTATTAAAATTACCTGTAAGCGCTTTATGATGAGGCATTATGTAACTATGTAAGAGAGCACTGATTGTATCAAGACTATATCAAAATTATGAGTATTCTTTCCCCAACCATGTAGAAAAAGATATTTTTATAGTTACTATCTATCCTCACATACATAGGTCCAAGTGGTAGCTCCAGGTATTTGTGACTTTGGGTCAGCTATATATAGCAGGCTATAGACATATGTGCAGAATAATACCTATATATAATAAGATCTATGAGCTTCTACTCCCCTATCAACAATGTCCGACTCAGTAAAACTGCTATATTATTTCTTTGGAACAGAAGAGATAAGAGGTTGGCAGACTCATTGGGTAAAACCATTTGTTATGCAAAGAAATTGATATTTTAGATTATTTGGAATGGAGAGAGCTGGATATGGCAAGGAACAAAAGGATTGTTCCTACACACACGTCAGTGGATCTCTTCAAAGTAGGTTGAATTCCCAAGTAAACGTCTAATGGCCAGGTTAGATGATGTGTAATCAGCATCCAATAATGAAATGCTGGGTAACCAGATGTTTAATCCCCAGGTCCTGATATCAACATTGGCCTTGCTGCGTACGGCTGTGGCTCTCCTTCTCACCAGTGGGTGGTGTTGGATTGCTGGGGCAACCGGTGTCCACTGATATTTTGTGGCCTATTTAAACAGGTATCAGCCTGCCATGCCTTACCAGTAGTTTGTGGCTCATAGTCTTACATGGCTTTTGTTCTTTTGCTACCAATAGTGATCTTGACTTTTGATTGTTCATAACCCTCACCTTAGCCTCGCTTCTGGATTTTGTTCCTGCCTACCTCTTCGGCTTGTAATTCTACAGGAGAACAGTATATGTTTTCTACTTCTGGTTCTGACCCTTGACTCTCTTATTGCTTATGCTCCCATCTTGTCTTCTGGCCTGTTACATCTTGACTACTCTCCTGATACTTGACTGTATTACTGACTATGCTACTGCTCCAATAGTACTACCATGAGCAAACAGTGATTATTATGGGGCCACGACCTAGGAATCTGACCAGGAAAGTTTACACCCCCTTGAAGGGTTGTCTAGCCAGTGGTAACCCAACTGTCATTAGAGAATCTACATCTTCATTCAGAAACATACTTTAACATCTTGATCACAACTATGAACTCCTCACCTGCCTTGCTCCTTTGAATTTATACCTGCTATCTTCTTTTCTTGACTCTATAATATTGATATTGACCTTGGCTCTGTCTTCTGGTTACATCCCTAAATAACTTCCTAATAATTATCCTTGGCTTGCTCATCTGTATCATCATTATGTTCCTGCCTGATGTTGGAGACCATTCCAGGAATGTGGAAACTACAAATGTCCATGAGATATGCAGAACTCTGCACTCTAATGAGTCAACAGCAAGAAGCTCCACTATCTTCTGAGTTTCAGAACAGACAAGTTGCCTAGAATGTAGCAGATTACATAGCCTGATTCAACATTTGGGCAAAATATAAGGTTACGTATTAGGAAACAATGAATGTCTCTCGTGACTACTCCATATTGCACAAGTCACTCTGTGATTAATTTATCATTTCCATTGGCAACAATGACACTGTAGGGGATCCAAGACAGGAAGATGTATCACCAGCTGTTACTGTTGGAGAAACATCTGTACTATATATCTGAAGAAGAGCTGGCGGCATCTCGAGTTCCCTTCTCCACAGATATTTCTGGGGAAGATGGCCACTGGTACTCATTGTTGGAGTGCAAGGTAAAGCGTAGGCATTTTTGTATTCATCAAGTAATTTATATGGCAAACGCTTTATATATATAGCAAATGTTAACTTGATATTTAAAGTGTACATAACTTTCAGGCCTCGGTCAGACGACCATTTTTTGCCGCGATTTGCGGATGCGCATGCGATCTGCGCATATATAGAACCATTGCTTTGCAATGGGATCGGTCACATGGCCGCTTTTTATGCGGATGTCCGATAAATTATACGACACGAGGAATCGCAGATCGCGCCTATCTGCGATTTGCTATTCCTTGTATTCTATATATGCGCTCAATGGGGCCGGCGGCAGCAGCGCCGACCCCATTGAGAACATATACTACAAAGATCATTCTCCTCTGCCACAGCTGTAACAGCTGTGACAGAGAAGAACGATGTTCGCCCATTGAATTCAATGGAGCCGGCAATACAGTCGTCTCCATTGAAAGCAATGGGCTGCCGGCGAGCGCGGGATGAATTTTCGGGAAGGGCTTAAAAATATAAGCCCTTCCCTGAAAATCATCCTAAAATGTGTAAAAAAAAAAAAAATATATATATATATATATATATATATATATATATATATATATATATATATATACTCACCTTGTCCCTGCAGCCGAAGTTCAGCCGCGGCCGGACGGCAGTTCTCCTGAACTGCTCTGTGTAGTATTCAGCAACCGGCCCCATTGAGCGCATATATAGAACACAAGGAATCGCAGATCGGTGCGATCTGCGATTCCTCATGTCTGGCCCGTTTCGACGAAAACGCTGCTAGCTGCAGATTTTTCGGCGAATCGTCGGCCCCGATCACGCGATTTGCGGATGCGCATTCGTCATGCGATCCGCAAATCGCGGCAAAAAACAGTCGTCTGACTGAGGCCTCAAGGTGACTTTTTATAATAACCTGCCATGTGTGTACATGAGGGGTAACACTATATCTGGCTATTCCATGACTTGTATCCTGTTTTTTTGCCTTCTGCGGGTTGCATTTATGATTTTCATTTCTATCTGAGTTGGTGGGAGAGACTGCTGCTTTGATGTCTTCTATACATTACACATAAAGAAAACATCAGATTCTGCTCTCTAACTCTTCAGAACACACACAGAGACATATCATCTTCATGTAGAACACTAGATAACCTGGATAGACATACTGAGCAGTGGAGATGTGATTCCAGTGGCTGTAAGACAACAATCAATCACTTACCATTAGCTGCAGGCATATCAAAAGAAGTCTCTCTCCAGCAACTCCCTCTCGCTCCCCACTACTCTCTAGAGACTTCTAAGGGCAGCATACGTCATCACCCTCCTTCACTTCCCGTTTTCTGCCATGTTACCTCTGTTACTAGAGAGGAGAATCACTTGACATGTGATGGGCAGCAAATTCGAAGGAAGATAGACCCCTAGTGGTTAGCCCTTTACAGGGATCTTTCAGCACAAAAACCTAGTTTTAGGTAAAAAGGGAAATTGCATTTTTTCTAGTTATCAGATTTTTTTTTATATTCTTTTAAAAATTAGTGAGCATTTAAAGCATTATGATTACTTTAAGGGAACTTGGTCAGATACTCTAACGGTCCGGTCTGAAACAAGTTCAAAATGTTTTGTTGTAACCCGAGCGGACAGCTAACATGGTCAGGATTGAGCCTGAGGCCTTAGTCACACGGGCGTTTTTTCACGCGATTTGCGCATCGCATGACGGATGCGCATGCGCAAATCGCGTGACCGGCGCCGAAAAATCGGCCCAAAAATCGCCCGAAAATCAGCTCCTAGCCGCGTTTCATTAGAAACCGGCCGGAGCTGTCCAGCGCATTGCATTCAATGGAGCCGGCAATACAGCGGTTCCATTGAATGCAAGCGCTGCGGGCGAGTGTGGGATGAATTGTCGGGAAGGGGTTAAATATATAACCCCTTTCCTGCAATGCATCCTGAAAAGTGAAAAAATAAAAAAAATGTATGTACTTACCTGCTCCCGGCCGCTGGAGATCCCGGCGGCCGGCCTGCAGTGGGTGTGAAGGGGGTGTGACTCAGGCTTGCCCCTGATTGGCTCAGCGCTGAGCCAATCAGAAGCAAGGCTCAGTCACACCCATTCATGAATTCATGAATGGGTGTGACTGAGATCAGCCTCTGATTGGCTCAGGCTGAGCCAATCAGGGGCAAGCCTGAGTCACACCCCCTTCACACCCACTGCAGGACCGCCGCGGGGATCTCAGGCTGCCGGGAGCAGGTGAGTACATCCTTTTTTTTTATTTCTTCACTTTTCAGGATGCATTGCAGGAAAGGGGTTATATATTTAACCCCTTCCCGACAATTAACCCCACGCATGCCGGCAGCCCATTGCTTTCAATGGAGCGGCTGTATTGCCGCTCCATTGAATTCAATGGGCAAACATCGTTCTTCTCTGCCACAGCTGTTCCAGCTGTGGCAGAGAAGAATGATTTGTCTTCTATATGTTCTCATTGGGGTCGGCGCTGCTGCCGCCGGCCCCATTGAGCGCATATAGAGAAGAGAACAGGAATCGCAGATCGCAGATAGGTGCGATCTGCGATTTCTGTTCTCTAATTTATCGGACGAGCGCATAAAAAGCGCTCATGTGTCCGATACCATTACAAAGCAATGGTTTTAAAAAATCGCCGGACGCATGCGCATGCGCAAATCGCGGCAATAAACGCCCGTGTGACTGAGCCCTAAGGGAGCAGGCAGGTAGCGTAGTCAGGATTTAGCCAGAGGTCGGTAATGGGTAGTTGGCAATCATGTAGGGAGTTGTTGGTAGTAGAGCTTGACTAAAGGCAAAGAACACAATAATCTCGCAAGGATGGGAGGTGCTAGGCCAGGTTTATATGGGGTGGGCAATCAAGGGAAACAGGAGCAGGAACTAGGAACAAGGACAAGGTTTAGCAGGGGAGCTGTACAGGGTGCTGAACAGCTCAGCAGACAGAGCTGCCTCTTGGATTCAAGCCCTGACAGATACTTTATGCTGTACTCATTGAGGGTCTTCATGAATAAGCCGGGCTTAACTCTTGCAGAGAGCTACAGAAACGTGCAGAAACAAGCTGTAAGTTCTGCAAAATCCCTCCACATTCCCCTATAAGTAACTAACCGCTGCAATCAGTATGTCACAGTCACTATAATATGCTACCCTCAGTGGGCACAGCATAAGGTACCTGACAGCTTATATTTAACAATAAAATACTATAATGTTATAAATCGATTTCTCTCGATGCACCAGTTGTTTTAAAGATTGCTACATCTGTATATATGGTAATGTTTTGCATTAGCCAATCGGTGGGGTAAGGGTCAAAGAAGACACATTGTATTGCTACCAAAACCTTTGTTTAATGTCCTACTGTCACCTAGTAAGATAAGGGCACTGGAGAGATAGGTTGGCTTTCACACTTAATGAATATTTATTGAAAACTTGTTTCTGGACGATTTTCAAGGTGTTTCTACATTAGCCGTACTGCTTGTCTGTTCAATGTTCTGCTTTATCTCACCGGGTAATTGTGAGAGTCAGGTAAATGTTGATTTACATGTAAATAGGTTTTACTAAACTCGTCGTTAAGTGATACAAGACTGGGATATAATTTTTTCTCATTAGGCTTTACTGGCAAAGGCTGGAAATGCAAATGAATACATTGTATTTGTAAATATCAGGCAATTTGTAATGTCTATGGCTCGGTAATGGGATTTCCATTTGTAGCAGCGTAAAATAATATAATCAAGTAATACGCTGGTCACTGAGGTCAGATGAAGGGAACACGGACACCTAGAGCAGGTAAGAGCCCAATCAGAAGTCTAGAGGCGACTCGAACCAATCACTCTGCAATCATCCCCATCTCCTTCTACTAGTGCACTCAATAAAACTGATAATGACACAAGTCTGTCCAAACACTTCAAATTAAATTTACTATACCTGAAGAACACAGTGTCCTTTTACTCGGGGACGATGGATTGACAGGCTAATAAAAGAAATAAAGATGATGCTTTGCAGCTTCCTTTTGAAAATACCCGATAGTTAAGTCTGTCCTAATCCTTGTCAACATTAAAGAGCATTTTCAGTTATTTGTCAAAAAATTCTGCAGGGGAAGCATCAGTGTTACACTCTATTTTTTAATAAAATTCCACATTTTTTCATATTACTATAGATAGTGGTGGATTAAGTAGAGCATAGGCCTTGAGCTGTTCACACAACTTCACCTGCTTCCCCTATAACTATAGTCAGCGGCACCACTTTTCTGTGCCCCGTACCAATGCATCGGTCACCCCTCTAATCCCTGCACGATCTCCCCATCTTGCTGTCACCCTCAGTACCCTTTTCAGTGCCTCACTGTAGTGACAATGCTTACCTTTATGTCCAATAATGGACCTAGATGGTAATATGTCTTTTATAGTGCCCGTGACAAGAAACAGTGCCTCAATGGTGCTCCATAGTAATAGTGCACTCCTTTGTGCCCCATCAAAATGATAATCCCCCTTTGTATCCCCCTTAGAAAGGTTTTAATGTCCAAACATGTTATGGAAAAATAATAGAATCCCCTTTGTGACACCTCAAAGTAATATAAGCCACTCTGTGCCTGAACAAATAGAGCCCCCTCTGCACCTTCTCATTGTGTCTTCATACAGTAATAGAGCCCCTCCATGTTTGCAACAAAGTAAGAGAGACCATATGTTCCCCCGCAAACTTATAGAGCCCGTTTCCCAAAAAATAATACTGCTCAATTTTAGTGGTGTCCAGTCCTGTGCTTCTCTCTGCTTCCTGCTTCAGTGATGACATCATCGATGCAGAGACATGTGACTGCTGTATCAAATCAGTGGCTGAAGTGAGATGGCAGTTGGCTGTACTACCACTTAAGGCTTGTGGACTACTGAAAGTGGCACTCACCGACAAGGCTTTTAGCATTATGATGAAGGTGGCGCAATGATGTCTCTGCCTCGTGCCACCCGTGAGGGGCCAGAAGAGGACTAGATGCCTATAAGAATTAGCAAGGTGCCAAAGATGTCTGCATTGCAAAATTTTCAGATACAAGACGTGGTTGGAAGAAGTCATCATGGTAGTGTGGGTCAGATACACACCCACAAAAACACCGGGGGAACATATAGACTACATGCAGATGTTGCTCTTGAACCCAAGACCCCAGTGCCTATGGAAGCGCTAACCTGTGAGCCACCATGCTGCCTTAGTGTTAAGAAAGGGAGATTACTCTCTTTGTAAACCCAATGACAACCGTTGTAATGTGACTACGTGGTGCTGATGGAGTGTTTTGACGGACATTTGTTTATTAAAGTGATTTTCCAAGATTGTAAAATATGTCTGCCTTCCTCCAAAATTAGCTCTACACTATAGGATGTACTGTATGTAGTACTGCAGCACAGCTCCATGGAATTAAATGGGGCTGAGCTGCAATTCAACACACAACCTGTAAACGTGTGGCACTGTTTTGGTAAGAAGCAGTCATGTTTGTTTGATTTCAGAACAGCCTCTTTAAATAGAAGTAATAAAACATTTAAAAAAATGTAAAAAGTTGGTATCACCACACCTGTAATGACCCATGGAATAAATCTAAAAAACATACAGTGACAACATTTTTGCACCTCGCCAAAAGGGACAAAAAATGAGAAAAGGAAACTTAGATGCCGAGGTATACACCGCATAACTTAAAACAACACAAACCTCAGTATAGATCTGCTAACAGCAATGAAGAAAAGAAAGCAGGGGGGCTTAAAGGGGTTGTCTCGCGAAACCAAGTGGGGTTATACACTTCTGTATGGCCATATTAATGCACTTTGTAATATACATCGTGCATTAAATATGAGCCATGCAGAAGTTATTCACTTACCTGCTCCGTTGCTGGCGTCCCCGTTGCCATGGTTCCGTCTAACTTCGGTGTCTTCTTGCTTTTTTAGACGCGCTTGCGCAGATGGATCTTCTCCCTTTGGCTGGTCTTGGAAGCATCGGCGTTTTGGCTCCGCCCCCTTGTACGCATCATCGCCTAGCTCCGCCCCCGTCACGTGCCGATTCCAGCCAATCAAATAAACAGAATTCTACATGTCTTAAAGGGGTTTTCTGGAACTTGAATACTGATGACCTAATCTAAGAGTAGGTAATCAATCTTAGATTGTTGGGGGTCCAACTTCTGGCACCCCTGCTGTTTTAAGGGGCTGTGCCATTTGGGGGAGTGCTTTGGTCTCTTATTGTATACCAGGCAGTGTTGTGCATTTTGTAGCAGGTGCTCCTGCTATTGCAGCTCAGTCTTGTACACTTGAATGGGACTAAGCTGGGCCATATAACCTATTGATGGGATGTCATAGGCCCGAGAAGAGGACGTAGTGCTTGCCCAAGTGCCATAGGGCCTTCAAAGAGCACATCGGTTAGGATCCTAGGAGTTGCAGTCCCCCACCCCCATCGAATCTGATGTTGATGACCCACAAAAAGGACAGGTCAGCAATATCTAAATCTCAGAAAATCCTTTTAAGTGCTAAAGGGGTCGCCTGAGTTAAGGATACTCCTGTCAACTGGTCCCCCATGCATTGAAATAAAAACTCAGCAGTTACTCACCTCTCCTGCTCTCTTATGCTTAAGCTCCAACGCTGGATCCGGTCTCCCTATGACGTCACTTATTTACAAACAAGCTGCAGCAGCCAATGACAGCAGCCAATGATCATGGCCGAGTGCTGTCATTGGCTGCTACAGCAGGTTTACGGGACATCATAGCGGTCTGTAAACAGACAGCAGCGGACAAAGACAATGGTGGAGGACCAATAGGGGAGCAGAGAGAGGTGAGTAACTGTTATTTTTTTTTTTTCATTTTAACCCTTGCCAATCCACTGTCTGACATCTTCCTACATTCTAATTGAAGCTTGTACAGCTCCAATGTAAGAAGACGTCCGACAGGGTAGTTTTACCGTCTATTGCCAGCCACTCCGCTGTCGGAGCCTCTCTGGCGCACACACACTGGCTTTAGCCAGCAGATGGCACCATTGTATAACAGCAAACAGAGAAAGCCTTTTAGGAAACACTGAATCCAAATTTGGATTGGAAAGGGTTATACACAGAGAACCCATCGACAGGTGTTTCTTTAACTTGAGCAACCCTTTAATGGGTTAATGAAACCAATCTCCTCCTAAAATTTGGGATTGTTCTAAAAATACCAAATTCACATTGAGCAACTACACCCCTCAGCCCTTTGATCTAAGGATAGGAGATTTTATGGGACGGGCGCTACATTTTGGAAGCACAGAATGACTAATCCGAAATTTTTGGCAACGAATGCTGACCTATTTTTTCATATTCCGAATCCTTTGTCCCGCCTGTAACAACCAAAATGAATGAACAGTCCAACAAATTACTTTATCATCACTCCCATTTGAATTCTATATATGCTTTACTCCTGTTTTTAGAATTCTATGTGGGATCTTCTACAGTTTTCTGGAACCTCAGTAATATATATTCATTACTTTTCACATACAGATTCAATTTCAGAAAAACATCATTATATTTACTCCTTGACATTTATTTGCACCAATCACATGTAACTGTAACAATACATGAGGACAATTTCAGCTCTCGAGCTCCGGGCGAATATTGAAGGGGAACATTGAGGTCTCATCCAGCTTTATTGATTGCATTCCGCATAGTATGTTAAAGACACAGAATACAAAAATAAGCTAAAACACCATAATTGAATCAGGATCCCTGTCCCCAGAAGGTTTCCCTGAAGAAGGTTTAGGAGCTCATAATCAGTAACTCTGAATATTCCAATGTTTCCCGAGGGGTTGAGTTCATCAACTAAAAATATCTTGTGTGGTGTTTCAAAAAATATCAACTTTCATAGGTATGAGATATAGGAAAATTGTTAAAATGCAACTTCAACATCTGCATTAAGCCTGGCAAACTTAAAGGGATAAGTCCACTCTATAGGTGATACAGTTTAGATCTGAGGGGGTAGGAGCACTGGAATCCCCATCGAGTGCTCCAAAAGGGGGCTGTATTTCTCCATACCTTCCCACCAGTTATTATTATACAGTATATAAGTAACGTAAACAGTGTTACATCCCGTATTACAGTTCAGAGCTGCACTCACTATTCTGCTGGTGGAGTCACTGTGTACATACATTATATTACTTATCCTGTACTGATCCTGAGTTACATCCTGTATTATACTCCAGAGCTGTGCTCACTATTCTGCTGGTGGAGTCACTATGTACATACATTACATTACTTATCCTGTACTGATCCTGAGTTACATCCTGTGTTACACTTCAGAGCTGCACTCCTTATTTTGCTGGTGGAGTCACTGTGTACATACATTACTTATCCTGTACTGATCCTGAGTTACATCCTGTATTATACTCCAGAGCTGCACTCACTATTCTGCTGGTGCAGTCACTGTGTACATACATTACATTACTTATCCTGTACTGATCCTGAGTTACATCCTGTATTATACTTCAGAGCTGCACTCACTATTCTGCTGGTGGGGTTACTATGTACATTAATTTTTTTCATGAATTATAAGCAGAATAGATCTATCTATCTATCTATCTATCTATCTCATTATCTATCTCATATCTATCTATCTATCTCATATCTATCTATCTATCTCATATCTATCTATCTATCTATCTATCTATCTATCTATCTATCTATCTATCTATCCATCTATCGCACCGTTCACCTTAGGGGAAATAATATCATTTTTTGTGGATCTATTACTGTGAGGCGACAGATTGTGACACCATAAAACATACATTATCTGAGACGTGTTCATTGCTCATATCTCAATTTAAACTTTGATCTGCTTTTCACCAGCTGGCGCAGTCTTGGCCGGTCTATCATTTCTAATCGATGGTTGCTATATTGTTTCAAATATCACTATACCAGGAAAGGAGGGAATTAATCACACTCATCATCCATTGTTGGGCGTAACTCTGGGGTGACAGCATCTCCCAAATATTTTCACAGCATATTTTAACCATGAATCATATTTTCTGAGGGGAGTTGCGCCCTATTTTTCTCTTGTACCTTTAATTTTATGTCATAGAAGAAGCCCAGGGAATTACTAATTAGCCCCATAGAAAAAAAAAACTGCTCTGGTCTGCCCTATCAACTTTATCCACATATTATAAGGTACTCACCTTAAAGGGTTAAAGTTGCCATGAAGATGGACTGAGAAAATGCGCCACAATTGTAGCAGAACTAAGCATGCTCACTTGACTGACTGTAATTGGTGAATGCTCGGATATAAAAAGGGCAATTTCTTGCTGCACAGTGAGCAGAGTGGTTGCAGAACTGAGAAAGAGGAGACTACTGACTGTGAGAAAGGGTGCCTGGAGGATAGCAAGTGGGCCGGGTTCTGGACTGTGAGGAAGGCCTGGAGATCTGCTGTCAATGTTGCTGGAGGAAAGAGGGAAAATAATCCAAAAAGCCCAGGAGAGGCAGTAGACAGAGTGTTGGACGGAGTGGAGAGTAGCAGTCTTGATCCATGCCATGCTATATCACATGGGTCGGTAGTAGCCGCAACTCCCTTACAACAGAATCGTAAGTGAGGCCAGCCTCAATACAAATGCAAGGCATGCACACTGGTATGTGCACAAACAATTAATCAACAGACACCTTGCATAAAAAAAAGGCTGCCCTGAAGAAAATGGACTGTTTAGCAAATTGCTGTGGCTCAAGCTTTTGTTATGGACTTAGATATTTTTGCTGGAAGCAAGGTGTGAAGCATAGAGAACAGCGAGATTGCAAGTGGGTTCAGTACATTACATTGTTAAGAAACTATACTGCTAGCCATAGAGTGTTGATGCTATTGCTTAGGATGTATAACTACACTTAGTTTATTGTACATCATGAATCAAAGATTAGAGTTCAGTTCCTTAATAGGGATGAGCGAGTATACTCGCTAAGGCACTACTCGCTCGAGCAATGTGCTTTAGCCGAGTATCTCCCTGCTCGTCCCTGAAGATTTGGGAGCCGCTGCAGCTCACAGGTGAGTCGCAGCGGGGAGCGGGGGAGAGCGAGCGGGAGAGAGGGAGAGAGAGATCTCCCCTCCGTTCCTCCCTGCTCTCCCCCGCAGCTCCCCGCCCCGCGGCGGCACCCGAATCTTCCGGGACGAGCAGGGAGATACTCGGCTAAAGCACATTACTGGAGCGAGTAGTGCCTTAGCGAGTATACTCGCTCATCCCTATTCCTTAACCATTACTATCCTATTGTTTATTGTTACTTCTGTGTTCTTGAATATATATTTTACATCTTGGTTACTCCATTCTGAATCTTACTTCACTATAGCTCCACCCTAGACAGAACTGTATGAGCCTACCGAGGACTCCTCTCGGGGCCAAGATTGAACAATATTAACAAATATGGAAATAGCTAAAGTAGCTTAAAACTTTTCTTTCTGACCAAGAATGAGAAAGGGTTAACCCTTTCCAATCCACTGTCTGACGTCTAAAGACATTCTGATTGAAGGCTGTACAGCTCCGATTATGGAAGACGTCCAGCAGGGTATTCTTACTGTATATTACTGGCCGCTCTGTTGTTGGGGGCCTCTCCAGCATGTCCCATTCTACAGTACTGGCTCTAGCCAGCAGATGGTGCCATTTTATAATGGCAGAAAGAGAAAACCCCCTAGGAAACCCTGAATCCAAAATTGGATCGCAAAGGGTTAAGTGGTTGAGCATCAAGTACTAGATTGTTCTGACGAAGGATGTTGGGTGTCATGGCGTGGTGCTCAATTTGCTCAATGTACGTTTCTGAGTGCAGGGCAAAAGCACAATGGGGCATATTGGCGATTGAAAAATGTGAATGTTTTCTGACCTAAACTGTGCCAAAATTGTGGTGAACTGCACGCAAATCGTCTAATGTTAGACTAGATAGTCTTGAAATTCGAAAGATTTATCATTCAGCAGAACTACTGGGATAAACCTGGCGCACCTCAGACTGTCTAGTCTAAGTTTTCATTGTCTATCAGTATTATTAAATAAGCCCTAATGTGTCTGTCCTGTAGGGTTCCATTATATATTTTGCATTGTGACTGCCCCCAGTTGATGGACTATTACAAGGTCCTCCATACTTTTGCCTTTGGGGACACACCAGCATTAGAGATGAGTGAGCATACTCGCTAAGGACAATTGCTCGATCGAGCATTGTCCTTAGCGAGTATCTCCCCACTCGGAAAGAAAAGGTTCGGCTGCCGGCGGGGGGGAGCAGTGAGTTGCGGCAGTGAGCAGGAGGGAGCGGGGGGGGGGGGGGAGAGAGATCTCCCCTCAGTTCCTCCCCGCTCTCCCCCGCCGCTCCCCGCCCGCCGCCAGCAGCCGAATCTTTGCTCCCGAGCGGGCAGGTACTCGCTAAGGGCAATGCTCGATCGAGCAATTGCCCTTAGTGCGTATACTCGCTCATCTCTAACCAGCATCTTTTTCTCTATAGTGAAACCACTTTAAGACAAAGCTGTGCCATAATAACCAAAAGTACTAAGTTAAAACTTCCTCTGATCCCCATTACCAAATTGTTTAATTTTTCTCTATTCTATTTCTATTTCTGTCTTATCTCCCCGCCGAGCTGACCCTCCGCCTGAAAATAATTTATCACATATCCGTAGGAGTTTTTCGGCACAATTACAGCAGAGATGGATCAGACATATCATAATAATTCCTATCTGCAGAGTTGGGCGACGTTATTTTGAATGCATCATGTCACCTGCGGATCATATATTACCCCAGGCCAAATTTATCCGATGAATTTCTGTACATAGACAATCTCTGCACAGCTTGATAAATCGATCCCTGAGTCTGCTTAATCACCATCAATTTGGGGAAGAGGACAGGAGAGGCAGCTGCCGCCACACTTACGTGTTTAAATGTTCTGTCTCAGTGAGCATAATAGGCCGTATTCAGATAGAAGCCGTTTGTTTTCTATTTAAACAGCCAGGTTGGTGTCCTAGCTTAGCTAAGCATATCTGCGAGGCTATTCCTCTCTCTACAGGATACTGAACAGAAGGCACCGGGACGCGATTCCTTTTATAGCGCTTGGTTAGAGCTTAGAGCATAGAAAAACCTCTGCTTTCTGCATATTGGACAGGTTCTGTGCACGCTCACCACTCACCTCGCTTCCATCATCCTGCTAGACCGGGCTTGAAAATGGAATTTTTTCATTAACCATGAAGATCTACAGCAAACTCTTTCAGCATGGGGTCTATTTTTTGTCGTTCTGTACCAAAGTTTACGTGATCTAGAACAGGTAAATGTGGCAGACAGAAGACAAGGTTGCAATATTTTAGAATGCCCCCATTTTTAAGGCTTCCATAATGGTGATAGCCACTACAGTGACTTATTGCACTTGCTCATGAACTTTGATTTCTTATTACATAGCAATGCTGTTTCTTCTAGAGATGGTGCCTTCCAATAGGTGGCGCTGCAGAGGTATTATCCCATCTCCCTTATTTGCATATCACCCAGAGGAGCATGACTGGCCTTATAAGTCTTCTCACTCACCTTCTAGAGGTTCTCCCTATGGAGAAATGATAGCACTCCGGACCCTTCTCTAACCAACACTCTGCTATGGTGCATATTAACCATTGGGAAGTGTGGCTTCTTCCTATATTGTCTCCAATGCCTCATAATGATGTTAGCAACCGTAGTTTGTTATTGCACTTGCTCCTCAGCCTTGTCTTCTTAAACATGGAAGTGCTACTTCTCCATTTTGCTAGAACTATGCTGTAGTTTATTAGCTGGTAGGTAGTGCGTTTTCTTCATACATGGTCCCAAGGGCCCCACTTATGATGTTAGGAGCCATAGCTACTTACTGTGTTGTAGTTGCTCATTAGCCTTGACTTCTTCATACATGGCAATGCTGCTTCTCTTGTCTACCCAAAACACTATGCTACTGTGCACAGTGGCCATTGGAAAGCATGGTTTCTTCCTACATTGTCCCCATAATGATACTTATGGCCACAGTATGTTATTACACTTGCTCCTCAGTCTTGGTTTCTTCAAACATGAAAGGGCTGTTCCTCCGTTCTGCAGTTCATTAGCGGTTAGGTAGTGTGTCTTCTTCATGCATGGTCACTGGTGCCCCTCTCATGATTTTCGTAGCCACTTGTACTTACTCAACAGATTTAACATCTTCAAACATGGCCATGCTGCTTCTCTATTCTGCATAGCACTATGCTACTATTAAATGGGTTGTCTGTGAATTTGCTATTGATGATCAATAGCCTATCAGTAGGTGTCTGCCATTTAGGATCCCCACCAATCAGCTTCTATTACACTTTCAGCTGCAATTGCAATAAGAAGCTGTCTATTACACTTCTAGTCCTAACTAGAGATGAGCGAGCATACTCGTCCAAGCTTGATGCTCGTTCGTGTATTAGGGTGCTCGAGATACTCGTTACTCAAGACGAACACCACGCGGTACTCGTCTCGATTAAACGAGCACTGACCATTGAATTCAATGGAGCTGGCAATACAGCCGGCTCCATAGAAAGCAATGGGCTGCCGGCGATCGCGGGTGAATTGTCGGGAAGGGCTTAAATATATAAGCCCTTCCCTGCAATTCATCCAGAAATGTGTAAAAAATATATATATATATACTCACCTTGTCCCGTCAGACGGAGTTCAGCGCGGCCGGCTGCAGTCCTCCTGAACTGCTCTGAACAGCTGTGAGTAGTATTCAGCAGCCGGGGATTTAAAATCCCTGCCTGCTGAATGAGCTGCCTCTGATTGGTCACAGCCTGAGCCAATCAGAGGCAGCACTCACCCATTCATGAATTCATGTATTGCCGGCTCCATTGAATTCAATGGGCTAACATCGTTCTGCCGGGACAAGGTGAGTATATATTTTTTTTATTTTTACACATTTCTGGATGAATTGCAGGGAAGGGCTTATATATTTAAGCCCTCCATGACAATTCATCCCGCGATCGCCGGCAGCCCATTGCTTTCTATGGAGCCGGCTGTATTGCCGGCTCCATTGAATTCAATGGGCTAACATCGTTCTTCTCTGCCACAGCTGTTACAGCTGTGGCAGAGGAGAACGATCTTCACGCTGACAGTGCAGGGGGGTCTCACTCTTGCCGCTATTGTGGCTTAATAGTCGGACCTGGGAACTTGAGATGCAGCCCAACATGTAGCCCCTCACCTGCCCTATCCGTTTCTGTGTCGTTCCCATCACCTTCTTGAATTTCCCAGGTTTTCACAAATTAAAAACCTTAGCGAGCATCGGCGATATACAAAAATGCTCGAGTCACCCATTGACTTCAATGGGGTTCATTACTCGAAACGAACTCTCGAGCATCACTGAAAGTTCGACTCGAGTAACGAGCACCCGAGCATTTTGGTGCTCGCTCAACTCTAGTCCTAACCACTGATGCAGATGTTCGACCCCTTTTCACCGACAGTGGGCCGAAGGATCAGCTTATCGTCAGAGATCACAAACGCCAATCCCCTACTGATCAACTATTGATGACCTATCATGCTAATAGGTTATCAATGGTAAAATGCCTGGAAAACCTCTTTAAGGAATATGGCTTCTTCATACCGTACTTGGTCTCAAGTGTTGATATAGTAGTGTTAACATCAACAGTTAGTTACTGAACTTGCTCATAAGTCTTGCCTTCTTCATACATAGCAGTACTGTTTCCCTCTGCCTAGCACAGTTTATATCCGTCATTAGGAAATGTAGCTTCTTCATACAGTACATACATATGGACAGTCAAGGACATACATGCCATAGAGGAAGACTATGCTACTGCTAGGGGCTTCTTGGTCTTCCTTTAAGGACATGGAATGGGAAACAAACACCAGGCTCTCCTGTCCTGGCAAAGCCGATCACCATAATGGGGTCTTATTTAAGTTTTTGCTATGGGACTCCATCTCTTCTATCTACACCACTCTGCACAGTACCTCCATAACCATAATGGCATTAGCAGCAGCAGTTGCATTACATATTCGACTACCTCTTCAACCCTGACTTATAAGTCATTGGAGAGTGTATTCTACCGTAATAACATTGACGGTGATCCCTGTATGTTACACTAACAAGCCTCTCACTAGAAAAGGCCGGTGAAAGACATACGGGAGAAATGGTTGATAATGCATTAGTTATAGAAGCTATGAAGAGAAAGCCTTAGAGTATCCAACCTTACCATGGGCAGGATCAATTGGAACTGGACAAGGGTTGAATTCATCTTCCCCTCCTACTAAAGATTAGAGGAAATGCATAAATATGGTCTGTACTCTCCTGCTATACCGTACCTGGGTGGAGAACCAGCAAGTTGAAGAAGAAGGTGACCTTAAGATTTGTGTTATGGATGTTTCTATAGTCAGAAGCCAAATACATAAGCCATAAATACCTTCATATAGCCTATCATATATAACATATGGTCAACACTAATATACAATATCCATTTACAGATGAACACCTTTCCTATGTTCCTTCACAATGTGTCTGGTGGGGGGATTTAATCAGAGCAATTTTTGATGCCACTTTTCTGGCATGACTTTTCCCCCTCTTCAGCACAAAATCAACATTTATCATACTCTCACACAATGCTGATAAATATGTTGCATCTTTAACCCCTTCCTGCTGCAGCACTTTTTTGTTTTTGCGATTTAATTTTTTTCTCCACAGTTTCAAAAAGTAATAACTTGTTTATTTTGTCAAGGAAACAGCTACATGAGGACTTTATTTATGAGGGGCAAGATGTATTTTTCAAAGGCACCATTTAAAGTACCATACAAGGTTTTGAAAAACCTTTAAAAATGTGGACAGAAATGGAAAAAAAACGTGATTTTGTCATTTTTGGGAGGGTTTGCTTTTACAATATTCACGGTGCAGAAAAAAAATGACATCTTATCATTATTTTGTGAGTCAGTATGATTGCAGCGATACGAAATTATAATATATTTATGTAGTACTACTTAAAAAAATAAAATAATATTTTTTGAACCCCAATAACACTTTATTTTTCTGTAAATTATGCTGTGTGAGGGCTTGTTTAGTTCAAGGTGACCTGTAGTTATTATGGATATCATGTTGGGGTACATAGGTCTATTTGACCACATTTTATTTACAATTTTCTGGCAGTTGAGGGGACTAAAAAAGAGCTATTTGGGCACTACATGCTGGTTTTTTTCTGATGGCATCCCCCGTGCAGAAGGAATAGTGTGAAATCTTACTAGATTGAAATCTTTCTTTTGTTCTTCATAATGGACTTGAACTAGCGATCACCTGGTTTTTATGCATTATAATGCAATATACTGACAAATGTTCTACAGGTGCTCACTAATGGCAGACCTGGTGACCCACAAATAGCCCTAGGCTGCATTACACCCAGAATGCACTTCACAATCTATAATACTGCCCCCTATGTACAGAAATATAACTACTATCATAACGTCCCCTATTTAGAAGAATATCACGACTATAACACTGCCCCCTATGTAAAAGAATATAACTACTATAATACTGCCCCCTATGTACAAGATTATAACTACTATAATACTGGCCCTATGTACAAGAATATAACTACTATAATACTGCCCCTATGTACAAGAATATAACTACTATAATACTGCCCCTATGTACAAGAATATAACTACTCTAATACTGCCCCCTATGTAAAAGAATATAACTACTATAATACTGCCCCCTATGTACAAGATTATAACTACTATAATACTGCCTCCTATGTATAAGAATATAACTACTATAATACTGCCTCCTATGTACATAAATATAACTACTATAATACTGCCCCCTAAGTACAAGAATATAACTGCTATAATACTGCCTCCTATGTACAAGAATATAACTACTATAATACTGCCCCCTATGTACAAGAATATAACTACTATCATACGGCCCCTATGTACATAAATATAACTACTATAATACTGCCCCCTAAGTACAAGAATATAACTGCTATAATACTGCCTCCTATGTACAAGAATATAACTACTATAATACTGCCCCCTATGTACAAGAATATAACTACTATCATACGGCCCCTATGTACATGAATATAACTACTCTAATATTGCCTCCTATGTAAAAGAATATAACTACTATAATACTGCCTCCTATGTACAAGAATATAACTACTAAAATACTGCCCTCCATGTACAAGAATATAACTACTATAATACTGCCCCCTATGTACAAGAATATAACTACTATAATACTGCCCCTATATACAAGAATATAACTACTATAATACTGCCTCCTATGAACAAGAATATAACTACTATAATACTGCCCCCTATGTACAAGAATATAACTACTATAATACTCCTATGTACAAGAATATAACTACTATAATACTGCCCCCTATGTACAAGAATATAACTACTATAATACTGCCCCTATATACAAGAATATAACTGCTATAATACTGCCTCCTATGAACAAGAATATAACTACTATAATACTGCCCCCTATGTACAAGAATATAACTACTATAATACTCCTATGTACAAGAATATAACTACTATAATACTGACCCCTATGTACAAGAATATAACTACTATAATACTCCTATGTACAAGAATATAACTGCTATAATACTGCCTCCTATGAACAAGAATATAACTACTATAATACTGCCCCCTATGTACAAGAATATAACTACTATAATACTTCTATGTACAAGAATATAACTACTATAATACTGCCCCCTATGTACAAGAATATAACTACTATAATACTACTCCCTATGTACAAGAATATAACTACTATAATACTGCCTCCTATGTACAAGAATATAACTACTATAATACTGCCCAATGTGTACAAGAATATAACTACTATAATACCACCTCTCTGTACAAGAATATAACTACTATAATACTGTCCCCTATGTACAAGAATATAACTACTATAATACTGCCCCCTATGTACAAGAATATAACTACTATAATACTGCCCCCTATGTACAAGAATATAACTACTATAATACTGCCCCCAAGTACAAGAATATAACTACTATAATACTGCCCCCTATGTACAAGAATATAACTACTATAATACTGCCCCCTATGTACAAGAATATAACTACTATAATACTGCCTCCTATGTACAAGAATATAACTACTATAATACTGCTCCCTGTGTACAAGAATATAACTACTATAATACTGCCCCCTATGTACAAGAATATAACTACTATAATACTGCCCCCTATGTACAAGAATATAACTACTATAATATTGCAATGAATGCAAGTTGATGGTCAAATTTTGTTCAATAAAGCCAGTCTCACACAGGCTTTTAAAAAAGCAATGCTTTTTACAGTGTTTTAGAACAGCATTTTCACGTATTGACTGAGTTCTATTTGTAAATGTAAAGTCTTTTGTATATGGATACATGGAAAAAAAATAAAACTACTGCAATGTGAGAAAGAAATAATATAGTATAATGAAAACATACTTTTAAAAAAGGTCATTTTCTGATGACACATTCCCTTTAATTGGAGTTCTAGCGTGCCCCTTGTACTTTGGTATACGTTGCTCTGTGCTCCTACTTCCCCTATAACACGCTGGCTCTGGCTGGCAATGATTAGCAGGTACAAACTGTTCCAGCACATTACCGGGGTCTCATAGGAGTAACAACACACTTATTACTTGCATCAGCAACCTGCAAGTGTCACTTCGCATCCAAGGTGTCAGTGCCCAGAGTGGAGCAGTCACATTAGATGTGGCCATCCTCGTACTTCTGCCTGGGGTTCATTTACATCCCGCTATGCAGTAAATGCGTGCGATGAAGGGTTAATCTGAGGCGCTGCAAACACCTGACACCAGGACAAAGCCTGTGACATTGACATTGATGGATGAAGCTTCGCAGAATTAAATGCCACTTGAAATCCAGGAACGGTAAGTTGCTGAGTTTGGGATTTCAGAGACCAAGTAATTAGAACAAGATTCAGAAACGGCTTAAAGGGGTGAGTGGAAAATTCACGCTTAACCCTTTACCTGTCATCAGACGTGATGTTAAATTTCTAATTTACAATGTGATTAATGGCAATGTATTAAAGGAACGTGCTAGCAGTAACACTAATACACTGTGTTATGTCTGGTGCAGAACCTGAGGGGTGGAGCATGACACAGGGATTTAAAGATCAACAGAGAATTCTTTCTTATGCTCCACCCCCTAAGAACCTTTACTGAGAATAACAGTGTTTCAGTTTTGCAATGGCCAGAAGTAGGAAATTGATATTTTAAAGAGTTCTACATAAGGAATGGGAAGACTCCATAGCTATCCTATCAAAACCTTAAAGGAATGTATTTTTTTCCCCCAATCATAAAAAAAAAAGTATAAAGCTTTTTCAATTTTCCTAATTTTGTTTTTTTTTTCTGATTGTAGGCTGTAGAATTTTTTATTTTCTTTTTCATTCTATTATTATCTGCATTTTGAGATACTGTACATTTTACAGCAGAACCCATGGACACAATGGACAGGAGAGGACCCACTGACTTCTATGGGACAGTGTTATGGGCATGCTCTGTGACTTGTACAGAGGACATTGTGCTGTGAGGGGGAGGAGGTGAGCTGTGGCCAACACCGATTGTAAATGGTGGGTCTTGTGTTATCGCTATATAGATGTCTTCTTTCATTGTAATCCTGCCTGTGATGATAATGAGATGATAACAGAGATATTTTCTCTATAGAAAAAGAAGTTATGACATAAGTGGTGTCACCTTGTGTATCCCATAGTTCTATTAGCCATGAAGTAGTGAGCCATATTGTTGCATATTCTGGTACATTATTTATAAAGATGGTATGACCGCCAAAGGTCAATCTGAGGTATTGCTACTATTGATAAAGTTGTTTCTAATTGGCCGTGGCTTAACATGTGGGGCGTGCCAACATCAAGACTCACATACGTCTTATAAAGTATAAGCACACTACGTTTAGGATGGAGTGGATCACCGGGAAGCTTGCTGTAAGGAGGGTTAGGTGCCAGCTAGGTACTGAACCAGGCTTACCATTGAGTTGTGGGTCGGAACCCAGGTCGTGACTACAGAAAGTTGGGACACCCTGCTGACAGGGAATCCCCATCTGGAAGCTTGGTAACAGAGTCAAATTGTTGGCACCAGGGTCCTGCTGCCCATCGCTCCCATGTGTTTATCTGCAGCTATTGTTGTATTCCTTCAACTACTGGAGCCCACACAAGTGTGTGAATTACCTACAGTAACAAGACAATTGTTTAAGTATCAACATGTGTGCTCAAGTGCAGATGTTCTCTTGACAAAGACCACTATGGACCTGGTGCCAGCTGTGTGACTACGCACTTTATAGTCAATGCAGAGTAGAACTGGGTGCTCATAATATAACGCATTATGTGGTGACTGAGCCCGTAGTGAAAGACCTGTCTCTTTTGCACTATTCTAGGCCTCTAGCTTGTTGCACCCAACCATCCAAGGGCAAATACAGCCCCAGACCTCAGCAAGCCAACGGTTAACAATTAGAGATGAGCGAACTTACTAGTTTAGGGCGTTTTTGCACTCGAGCACCGCTTTTTTCGAGTAACTGACTACTCGGACGAAAAGATTCGGGGGGGGGGGGGGGGGGGCGGCGCGGTGGAGCTGGGGGTAGCAGTGGGAAACAGGGGGGAGCTCTCACTCCCCCCCCCCCACTCCCCTCTGCAACCCCCCGCTCACTCCCGGTGCCCCCCGAATCTTTTCGCCCGAGTAGTTGGTTACTCGGAAAAAGCGGTGCTCGAGTGCAAAAACGCCCTAAACGAGTAAGTTTGCTCATCTCTATTAACAATCGACCAGTGGACCATCCTTTCACATAGGTGGTACCTAGTGGGTGGTGCCTAGTAAAAGCGGGCTTGGACATGCACAGATTGCCAGATCTACTATAATTTAGCCAGAAGCTGCCATAAATTACAGCTGAAACCTATGTGAGCTCCTAGTCAGCATAGGTTTCCGTCTGGTGCATTTAGGTGCCGCCAGATGTTTGAACCTCTTTATACAAATGTTGCTCACACACAGAGGCGGAAGCTTTACTTAAACTACTTAGGTGCCGATCTAAATAATTATGCCCCAATATGCAAGCTAAATGGATAAATATATCAGAGAGAAAGAAGATAGATAGATAGATAGTCAAATAGATAGATACATAGTTATGAGATAGATAGATAGGAGATAGATAGATAGGAGATAGATAGATATGACATAGATAGATAGGAGATAGATAGATAGATAGATAGATAGATAGATAGATAGATAGATATGACATAGATAGATAGATATGAGATAGATAGATAGATATGAGATAGATAGATAGATATGAGATAGATAGATAGATTTTTGCATGCTAGTTGTAGATTATATGTATTACTTATTTTATTTAGGTTTTTGTATTAATTTACAGAAATACTAATTAAGTATGCGTTATTTTTAGTTTGCATATAAAGCTTCGTTTTTATTTTAATGTAAATTCTAAACGTAATTAACTTATATAAATTTCGATATTAGAACGCACTACTTCTCCCTTGAGGCTCCTGCTATTATGTAAAATATGAGTTTAATTACATTGTGACAGTTTCTTATTGTATCCAGAAGTGAATGTGACCGGAATGTTTTGTGAGCATTTCCGGCCCGTGTTATTCTGTATCACCATCAGAAGATGAAAAGGTCAGCTCTTGGCGGGAGTAACTGGCAGTGAACATTGGTAACTGATTAGAAAGCCTTCCTGTTCTCATGCTCAGCAGGAGCGAGGATGGTAGGATCTACTTACAGCCGATCATCACCATTCTTATCTATTAGGAATAAGGATAGTGGAGAAGGACCTCCATCAGAATCTGCTCATAGCTACCAGATGTCACAGAGTTTATTTTGTCTTTCTTCTTTTCATGCATGGTTTGCCTGATATGATCGAAGGCTACTTTTACACACGGACAGTCGCCTGAGTAATTGCGCAAAAGATCAATTATGGGAGATTATTGTTTCATGTAAACACGGGAACCAACGGGGCAAGTGAGTGAGAATCACTCACTTGTCAAAGTTGTTTTGCTTTCAGCTCACCTAAAAACCAAGCGACTGTCATCTCTGAACAACTACCTATTTACTCCGAGTAGAGGTGGGCAGGCGGACCAGATACCTGGTGCGCCTCCACATCCATTCAGTGGGCAATCATGGCTCCTGTGTGAAAACACAGGAGCGATAATTAAAAAGGCTGTTGGACACTTAAGTGCCCAACAGTTACCCTGTGTAAAAGTTCCCTAAGTCAATGGGGTATATTTACCTGCAGTCCTACATAACACTACTGACAATATATAATGATATACGTGAGGCTAGCTGGACATCTGAGGTGCATGGAAAAGCTAAAAAAGGGGTTTAACAAGATACAAAATCTGCCATGTGGCATTGATAATACTGGTGTCTTCTCATGCGAAGAGAGCTCAGATGTGACCACAACCTCTACACCTCCTATGCCAGTCACACAACGACTTAGAAAAGTTTTTTTTTTATGTTGGCTGCCATATAAATCTTAAAGACCAAAGTCATGTCATGCACCCTCAAATTACATATTTGGAAACTAATATCCCCTCGAGTCATTGAATGGCCCAACATACGGGAACACACCAGTACTATATCTAAGAAGATATATATCTGTGTAGATATTTGATGGATCTCAAAAACACAACTATATTAAAAATATATAAATTAAATGCATGAAGTTAACCCAAAGACGTTATGTTGATTATATAAAAGAACTCCTTTGATCTTTTTCTTAAAGGAGATGTCCTACATAAACAAGCTATTTTCTATCGGCAGAATAGGGGATAACCAGCTCACCAATTGGGGTCCGACCACTGGGACTTTGATCAATTTTAAGAACTTGGGTCCGAAGTGTTCTTGAAAGAACGTAGCGGCAGTTGTACCTGCACACTGCCACTCCATTCATTTCAATAGGACTACCAAAGATAGTCATGTTTTTAAACTCGGCTACCAATGGTGGTTGTCCCAATGAAATTCATGCAGCAGTGACATGCTTGTGCGACCACAGCTCAGTTTGTTTAGGGA